>NW_008578892.1:2569-3235 GCF_000257125.1 Entamoeba nuttalli P19 | reverse complement strand
TAGAATATTTAAATGAACTATATTTCTTTCCAATTTTTCCAATAATTTCAAATGGATCTTTTCCATTTATTGATTTGACATAAGTATCTTTATTATTTTCTATTTGTGTTGTAACATCAATCTGTACATTTTTATAATAATATTTGTGAATAATATACATATGTTTTTCTTTATGAACCATGATTTTGTTTTATTGAAAGAGATAACAAATGATTTTTGCTTAAATAAATAAAATGTGAATTTGTGAATAAAAATCATATACACTTCCACTATTCATATTTATTTTATTTAATCAATCATCAATATTTACTTTTCATATTGATATAAACCAGTTGTTTGTTTCTTCAATATATCTTTGTATATATATATATGATTCTAAATTCATTTTCAAATCATTAATCACTGATTATTTATTATCTTCTGAAAGTATTAATTCATCAATACATTCAAATACATTATCAACAATATCTACAACTGAGATATATTCGTTGTATTTATTACATTGCTTTCCAAATGAGAGTGTAATTAATAAAAGTATTGTATTAATCATTTAATGAATTAACTCTTTTAAAGTTCAATCTTAAATACCCATCAATATTATGACAGTTTTACCCACTATTTCTAATTAACAATATTACTTTCATCATTTTAAAATTGATAAAATCG
>NW_008578892.1:1942-2559 GCF_000257125.1 Entamoeba nuttalli P19 | reverse complement strand
TTTAATCAATCATCAATATTTACTTTTCATGATTATATGAACCAGTTGGTTGATTCTTCAATATATCTTTGTATATATATGATTCTAAATTCCTTTTCAAATCATTAATCACTTATTTTTTATTATCTTCTGAAAGTATTAATTCATCAATACATTCAAATACATTATCAACAATATCTACAGCTGAGATATATTCGTTGTATTTATTACATTTCTTTCAAAATGATAGTGTAATTAATAGAAGTATTAAATTAATCACTTGATGAATTAACTCTTTTAAAGTTCAATATTAAATACCCATCAATATCATTACAGTTTTACACACTATTTCTAATTAACAATACTACTTTCATCTGTTTAAAATTGATAAAATATAATTATTATTAAAATAATAATTTTACATTGTGATTATCCATTTTTATTGTATTTCTTAAAATATTAAACATCATTATTTATCGTCATTTTAATTTAAATACTAAAAATAGTTTTTAATTTCATTTATTATTCTTATCACATTTTATTCTTTTTATTGAACAACAATAAAATTATTTCATTTCTCTTTTTTATTTTTCATTTCATTACAATTTCAACAAAAAAATGATAAAATAAAAACAATA
>NW_008578892.1:1462-1932 GCF_000257125.1 Entamoeba nuttalli P19 | reverse complement strand
CTTTTTATTGAACAACAATAAAATTATTCCATTTCTCTTTTTTATTTTTCCTTTCATTACAATTACAACCCAAAATGATAAAATAAAAACAATGAATTTTTATCACATATGAATTTAAATAAATACTGTAAAATTATTTAAAAAACCAAAATGAATATTCATATTTATTCCTCACTTGTTTAATTATGAATATATTAATGTACATAATAGAATTTATTTTATGTTAAAATATACATGATTTAATAAATCGTATTCTTTTAATGATTAATGAATATATGTTATTTCAAAATTAATAATTTAATTAAATACAATTAATAATTATGATAACAAACGAAAAGAATTATTTTAATGCTATGTAATGTTAATAAAATTGAATTTATTTCAAAAAATTAAAACAACCGTATTCAAACATTAAATTATTTGATAATCATCATTACTTTTATTTAAAAACAACAATGAAATAGAGATAC
>NW_008578892.1:867-1452 GCF_000257125.1 Entamoeba nuttalli P19 | reverse complement strand
ATTTTAATGCTATGTAATGTTAATAAAATTAAATTTATTTCAAAAAATTAAAATAACCGTATTCAAACATTAAATTATTTGATATTCATCATTACTTTTATTAAAAACAACAATGAAATAGAGATATTATTTATTTTTATATTTTGTATTTATGTTATAATGTATTTAATAATTCAATTCTATTATTTTCATCAAAATTTATTTTAAAAAATGAAATACAAAAATATAGGTAATTCAATTATGTTATTTAATAAAGAAGACAGTGTTCAACATAAAAAATTAATCAAATTAATTCATTTTTCATCTAAATGATTCACAATGAATAACTTCTCCTTCATTCATTTTTATTATTCTATAATATTTGTTTTTTCTATATTTTATTTTATTCACATTTAATTTATATTCATTTATTGTTTTATTGTTTTCATTATTTGATTTTATTCATCTTCAATAATCTATTATTCTTCTATTTCATTTTCTATTATTGTATTTATTATAATATTCATATGATTATGAATATATATCAATTGAACATTATTATTTTCATTTATTCTTTATTTTCTAATTGATTTATTTTTTATTCAT
>NW_008578892.1:526-857 GCF_000257125.1 Entamoeba nuttalli P19 | reverse complement strand
TATTTTAAAAAATGAAATACAAAAATATAGTTAATTCAATTATGTTATTTCATAAAGAAGACAATGTTCAACACAATAAATTAATCAAATTAATTCATTTTTGATCTAAATGATCCACAATGAATAACTTCTCCTTCATTCATTTTTATTATTCTATAATATTTGTTTCATATTTTTATTACATTTGTTTCTTTTCTGTTTTATTTATATTTAATTTATATTCATTTATTGTTTTATTGTTTTCATTCATTTGACTTATTTTCTTCTTATCATTTTCTTATTCAATCAAAACAACAAATATCAACAATACATACATTATTTCTATTATTTG
>NW_008578892.1:0-346 GCF_000257125.1 Entamoeba nuttalli P19 | reverse complement strand
ACAATTTGACAATTTATATTATTTTCATGTTATTTAAAAAACAAATGAATAAAAATAAACAATAATAAACTAATACTTGAATTATAAAATGATAAAACACAATACATAAATGAATAAAAATAAATAATAAGAAACGTTGTAAAAGTGAAATAAAAATTTAATAATAAGCAATTAATTAAATGGTAATAGAACCGACTTCTATTGTTCCTGGATCAGGGGAGACTAATCCCGTCCCTTCGTCTTCTTATTCTAGTAACTCTAAGGAGTATGTTTGATTGTGATAGAATCAGTATTCAATGTCATCCATCATGTTTTGTATTACATGGGTTTTTATTTCTTTCTCGAT
>NW_008578891.1:0-368 GCF_000257125.1 Entamoeba nuttalli P19 | reverse complement strand
TTTTCACCAGTAATATTTTGTTCTTTTGGACTTATTCCTTCTTCTTCACTTTCATTATTTTTTAATTTATTATCTACTTCATCTATATCATTTGTATTTTCATTAGTACTTCCTTCTTCTTTTTTAGTATTGACTTTTAGTTCTTCTTCTTCATTCTCCTTTAATAATGAACTAAATTTCGTAAAAAAAGAAGACATATAACCAACTGCAAATAAAATGAAAAAATATATTGTTTCCACTAACAGAATAGAGCCATAAATTAAAACAACTGAATTGAAAAACCATGAGCCTTTAACCACAATATGTTCAACAGACAGATAAAATATTACCAATATTCCAATTAAAATCATTGTTATAAAGAAAAAGAA
>NW_008578890.1:0-328 GCF_000257125.1 Entamoeba nuttalli P19 | reverse complement strand
ACTTTCATTTCAAATTTATTCTCTCCATCATAACATGTCAATTCAATTTGACTCAATTTAATATTGATATTGGTTGTTTGTTGTTCTGAAATTTCATATTGATTTTCAACATCTTTTTGTTCTTCTTTTGGAATCTTATTATTAATACTCTGAAGTACAGATAAAAATTTCCCCAACTCATCCATTATTGAATAATTTCAACATTATTATTATTTCTTTATTGTATAACAATACATACTTGTTATGTTTTTAACACTATACTCACGTAAATATTTTCATTCTTGTTCTTATTCATACATGTATTATTCTTTATTGAATAACAATGATA
>NW_008578889.1:0-436 GCF_000257125.1 Entamoeba nuttalli P19 | reverse complement strand
TAAATTTTTTATGTAACATTAAGAACATATCAACATATTCTGGATCATTTAAATTCATATTATATAATCTATTTATTAACTCTGTCTCAGTACCTGAAATAATAGAAACAGATCCATTTTCATCAGGAAAACATTTAACAATATCAAAAATATTATCAAGATGAAAAGAATCATTAATTCTTGATAATAATTTATCCATTTGTTTAAATAATTGTTTAATATGAATGAAGTCAGGATGATTTGATGGTAAACATTTATGATATTCTTTTATTAATGAATAAAATTGAGGTAGAAATTTAATAGGTAATAATAATAATGAAGGAAGGTCATTTTTCTTATCAAAAATTACATCAAATTCAAACTGATTGAAAAATTGTTCTTGTTTCTTTAAAAATTGTTGGACATCACTTGATTTTCTTTTAATCATCTGTAATGT
>NW_008578888.1:0-347 GCF_000257125.1 Entamoeba nuttalli P19 | reverse complement strand
GTCTTCCTCCAGCTCCTCTCTTTGGCATTGCAAAAACTAGTTTATTTTGTAGGGTTATTATACTGCTGTTTTATATTTTTTCCTTTTTATGGGGTTTTATTATTTCAATTAATTTATTATTATTGTAAAAAATTTTTTAGTTTATAAAATTGTTTTATATACCACTAAAATAATGTTTGAAAAAGAAATTTTATTATGTCTTCTTTTACACTTTCTTTAACAATTATTCAACAATAGTTGGTATTTCTTCTTTTTCATCATCATCTTCTTCCTCTTGTTCTTTATTTTGTTCTTCTGGAGGAAGTTCTGTATCACCTAATTCAATATCTGTTTCTTTAGAATATGGT
>NW_008578887.1:0-389 GCF_000257125.1 Entamoeba nuttalli P19 | reverse complement strand
AACTTATTCATATTATTTGAAGAATGAAATAATTGTGATGTTATTGTGTTTAATTTTTCTTATTATTTTTACAAATAACTACACAACATCAAATTATTCACAATTCATTCTATTTGATTGTCAAATTAATCTATATTATCATGAATGTTATATTTGATAGTGAAGATTATTTGTAATGATAGAATTTACAATATTAATTACAATGACATTCTTATTGTTGTTGAATGATTTTTTGATATTATGTGAATCAAGAAATGAATGAGAATAATTGAAATGACAATTTGCATCTATAAATATGTTGTAATGAAAGATTTAATTAATTTTCAAACAATATATGATAAATAATAAAATAAAAAAATATACAATGTGTATTTTCACAACGATTGATG
>NW_008578886.1:0-473 GCF_000257125.1 Entamoeba nuttalli P19 | reverse complement strand
ATATTTAGTATTTACATTTAATTTATGACAATTGTTATGGTTGTATTAGAAGAATAAAATGATTAAGAACAATTGTGCATTTCAACTTCTTGCTTGTTTATTCTTTATTATTCTTTATTTCTATTTCTCTAGTTTTTATTGTTGTAGTTTCATTCATTTTTATATTCAATGTTGTTGATGTTATCATTGTTTCTCTATTTCTTTCATTGTTAATATTCTTTATAATATTTTTTGATTGTTATTTGTATTATTCTTATTGTTGTGTGTTATTTATTTGATTTGTTCTTATTTTTATTTCATCTTCTTATTATTTAGTGTTTAACTTTCTTTTCTCTTAACTTGGTCATCAATAATTCATCATTCTTCAGTATCTTATTATTAACTTAAAGATTTTTAATAACTTCATTGTTATTTAATATTTCATTATTCTACTTTCTATTTTTTATTTTATCAATTGAATTAAATGAATATGT
>NW_008578885.1:0-15301 GCF_000257125.1 Entamoeba nuttalli P19 | reverse complement strand
TGTCATTTATTCATTGATTAATGGATATTAGTCACATCACACATTATTAAAATGAGTAATTTCATTGTTTTAATTCTTATTTAGATTTTCTTCTTGTCTTGTGAGCAAGACATTCTTCTTGTGTTTTATTTCTTTTGAGTTGAAGTCTTTTTAATATTCCTTCTGCTTAACTCTTCTTGTTACTTCCTGTTTTCCTTCTACTTTAATTTTAAATAACTTCATCTTTTTTATTTTCTTATTTTATGATGAAAGAATATTTCATTATCACTATATTATTATAACTTATTTCATTTAATATTAATATCATCATTTATATCATTTTAATTTGATAATAACCCAATACATGTTTCGAGTTTCATCATAATAAATACACTTGTATCACAACAAATAAATACCATCATAACACCTCATTACTTTGAGATATTGGTTAGTGGATTCTCAAAAAAGACATCATCATAACCAGACAATAACATCGAAGTTATAATAAACGTTTATATTCATTTTAATATTTGTGTGTAGTGTTTCTGAAGTGCTACTTTCGATTCAATATAGTTTATTTGAAATATGAAATGAAGGTTTTTATTTAATTTTTTATTATTCAATACCATTTTATGTTTTTCGATTATATTTTGGTTGTACATAAAAAAAATACATCAATTTGCTTTTTTAGTAAGTAAGTATAACACTATTTTTAATAATTAGTTATTAAACAACAACAATAAAAAATAGAATGGAAGTATGAGATATGATTGTTCTATTTAAATATCTCTTTTGTAGTATTAATTAAAATACATTTGAAGTTTGTAATTTCAATCAAGTTTTCTTTTATTTCTTTTTTTTAATTATAATTAGGTTTTTATTAAAAGGTTTAAAAAACCCTTTTTTCTTTTTCAAACAAGAAATAATTATTGTCTAATATGTCTATCGCGTCACAACTAAATGCCTTTGTTCCTACTGTTAATACCTCTCATATTGTATCTTTTATCTATGATAATAATAAAGCTAAATTTATTGATAGATATACATTACATAGAGGTGCATTAGACTCACTAAATCATTTATTTAAAAACCACGAATTGTTAAGTGAATGGAAAGCATCATTATTTGGAGATGAATCAGAACAGTGTAATAGAGACATGTTAACGGATAGTCAAAATAAAGAATTATCAAAAAAAATATCAAACTTCTTACCTTATTTAAGTCAACACTTCTTAAATCCAGAATGTGGACCAATTATTGAATATATGATTCGTGTTTATTCTATTAATACAGTTGGTGCTAATGAGTTAATTCTTTCATTCTTATCTCATTATCAGAATCCATTATTTATTCGTTTATTGTCTTTATCTAAACCAACAATATTTACTAATTTTATTAATTTAGATAGAATTAGTAGAAGAGATTTTGTTATTCATTTAACTCAATTCCCAACTACACTTTCTACTTTAATTAATTTTTATATTGATCATCCTATTCTTATTCATAATGCTCGTTATAGTACTTTTATTTGTACTTTATTAATTAGTATTGCTCAACAACAAATTATATCTGAAGTTGTTTTAACTACATTACTTTCAGTTGTTCTTCAATTAATTAAATCAGATTCACCAAAGCTTACAGTTGTTGCACTTTCATTATCTGCCCAAATTCTTTCAGTTCATACTTTGTCTGAATCGAAATTTTCTTCATTATTATTAGTCCTTCATAAATATACTGCAACTTCACATCCAAGTCAATTTATTTCAGTTTTATGTATTGGATGTAAATATCAATATTCAATGAAAATATTCCCACAACAAATTCAGACATTTTTATTAAATTCAGTTCAAATGGTAGTTTCTACTTTAATAGCTTTATCTAAGAAGAAGTGTGACTTAGGAGATTTTGTTTTACTTTGTCTTCAAACATTAAATAAAGATTCAATCTCATCAAAGAAATATACAGAATTATTTGGTCCTATTGTTAACAATATTCAATTAAATGAAAGACATCTTATTATTATTGTTAAACACATTTTTGATGTAAGTAAAAGTGTTAATAAAGGAAAAATTAATTATGAATACTTTAATCTTCTTAATAACTTAGATAGTAAATATCCACAAGAGTTTTCTGTTGCTATTAATGAATATTTTAAACAACCTGATGTTTCTAATGTTGAATTAGCCAACCAGTTAAAAGAAATATTAAATTCTTCAATGAACATGCCATTGTTTGAAGGGTATAGTTATATTGGAACTATTGCTACAGTAAAGAAAACAGGACTAATTACAAATGCAACAATAGCCCAAATTATGACTGCACTAAAAAAATCAGGTGAACAATTTGCTGAAGTAAAATCAGTATTGGTTCAATTATTTAATACACCAATTAAACATTCATTTTATATTGAATTATTCAATGAAGATAATTATGAAAAATTAATTCCAGTTGTATCAGCAGAAATAGTATGTGAACATTTATGTAAGTTTTGTAAATTATTACCAATAGAGGTAAATGAAGTAATGATAAAATACTTATCAAAATTAGAAGTTCCAAGAAAATGGTTAAATGAATTATATGGTATATTTATTCCTGAAAGAGATAACGTTTTACAAACATTATATATTCTTGATTTATATCTTAAATACTTTTCAAAACTAGAAGATTTATTTATTTTAAAAGATATTTATGAATCAATTGGAAGTCAATTGGAATCAACACTTTCTAAAACTGATATTACTTTTAGCGAATTAAATTCGTTATACAATACTATCATAATTATTTTTGGTCAATATATGGAAGTAAATAAATTAAAAGAATTAGAATGTAATAAAAAGAGTTGTGAATTTTTATTATCTGTATTATTATCATTATATAGACAAAATCCTACAATTAGAATTAAAACTTTAATGATTGAAATATTAGTTTTGTTATTTGATACAATCCAATTTAAAAACCTTGGATATAAAAATAATATTTCATATAATGAAATGTTAACTAATATACTCATTGACTCTCTTAAAGAACAAAGTAATTATAATTCATGTATTACAAGTTTATTTGTTGAATTAGTTCAAGGAGATTGTTTCCAATATATTGAATATCTTAAATTATTACCATTTAATATTGCTTTAAATTCTTACAATAAAAGTGAAAAAACTAAAGAAGAAACTCTTAAAGGATTAATTGGAACTACTCATTACATTTCATTTTTAAATACAATTAAATCTACTTTATCAGAAAAGGAAAAATCAATTATTATTCAACAACATTTTATTTTTGTGATTAAAGAATTAATGAAAGAAAGTTCAAAAGAAAGAACGTATGGGTTTGATTGTTTAAATGAAATTGGTAAACTTGCAAAAGGATATAAAGAAAATAATATTATAATAGGAGGAAATAAAGTATTAAAATCTGAATATTATTTGAATTATATTACTGCTATACAACAATCAAAAATTGAATTAACTTCATCAAGTAATTTTATTACAACATTTAATAATGTTTATTTGAATAAAATTAATGAAAAATATAGAGGGTTATTTGTTGATCATGTTATTGATGTAATTAATAAAGACCATTTATTATCATCACAAGAAAAAATGAAAGTATTAATGTCATTTGGAATGAGAAGTATTGATAATATTATTGGAACAATGAATATGTTAAATGACTCTGATGAATTGTATGATAGTCAATTTGAACAAAAAGTATTAAGTGAAGTAATAAAGTCAATTGTACAAACTAAATATGTTGGGGCATTTGTTGGAAATAAACAATTATTTGATACCTTTAAAGAAATTATTCAAATGAGTAATGGTGAAAATGTGGTATTAATTTCTTCATTAATGAATGAAGAAATGTGGGGAATGATGGATGATATTCATCAAGAAGAATTCCTTAGAATATTATCTGTAGAACACAAAGATAAAAGATCACAAGTCATCAATAGATTAAATAAAATGCTTAAGATAACTCCATTTGATTTAGTTAACAAAATTGTCATGAAAATTATAACAATGATCAATACAAAAGAGTCACTTCAAAATAAACAATTAAAGAAATTACCATCTGTTGTTATAGAAACAACACTAAATGAAAGTAATGACAAAAAAATGGAAGAAGAAATTATTGAAAATAATAACCAAGGAAAAGAAGATGAAAGCATTATGAATGAATTACAATTTATGGTATTTGTTTTTGAATCCTTCTTTAAAGTACATAAGGGTTCATTAAATAATATTAACTTTGAAGATAATGAATTTAATAAAACATTTAGTGAGAGTATTAAAAATATTTCTCAATTAATACAAACCACTATTAAATTACCACAGTGCTATCATACAGACTATCTTATTAATATTGAAATGAATAGTTTAATATATACAGTTGGATTTGTTTCAAAGTATCTCACATTTATTTCTACAGCTAAACCTATTGAACAACCAAGGAAAAAAGGAACTATTATTGTAAGATCAAAACATGATACATTCCAAAATAAAATTAAAAAAATGACTGAAGATCTCGCATCAAGTATTCAAGTTTTAACTGTTATAGATGTTATTTATGAAGTTATTGAAACATTTGGAATGACTCCAGCAATTTATAATGGAGCTATTACACTATTATCACAAATGATTGCATTATTCCCAACATTATTTGTTGAACATTCAGATAGGTTTGTCAGAGCTTTATCTAAAGAAGAAATTGTTGGAATTGTTGTGCAAAAATTAATTCCACATGTAATATCTTCTATTAGCTCAGCACAAGGACTTCCAGCTACATCAATCGTTGAATTATTATCAATGATTGTTGATAATTATAATCAATTACCATATCATAGAAGAAGGGAAATCTTTTTACAATTATTTAAAGAAAGTAAATTATCAGAAGAACATCTTTCTGGAGTGATAGTCTTATTGATAGAAAATGAAGCAGATAACGTTTTACCATTTATTTATGATGTTTTTAGAGAATTAAATAATGACAAAGTAATTAAATTACTTGCTTGTATTATTGAAGATGCTTGTCAATTATTACAAGAAAATAGGGAAGGTATATTTGCTGGATATCAATTAAAAATAACAAAGAAAAACGAAGTAGCACATTTATGTATTGATTTTGTCAATGGACAAATTACTAAAAGAGAATTTATTGCTAAGTGTATGAAAACTACTGAAGATGTTAATATTCAACAAAATTATACTATTCTTTTCAAACAAGTTATTGAAATGTTAAATAAATTTGATTGTACTGATGAAAATGATTCTAATACTATTGTTGCAGATAAATTACATGATATGGTAGATAATATTTCTGATTTGTTTAGTATAACTACACTCATTCGAGCTGTTGTTTTCTTATTAAAACAATCAAGTATTCGTGTTAAAAGAACTGCTTTACTTATTTTAAATCAAAAATTAACTGCATTAACACCAGAAGAAATGAGTATGTATGAAGCAAGTTTCTTAAATGCTGAAAATGGACTTATTCATGTAGTTATTAAAATTCTTGAAAATGTAGATAAATTAAATCCAAGTAGTGTAGACAATGATGCAGAACAAGCAACTATTCAAACAGGAGTTTTATTATTAGAAATCTTATTAAGATTTTATGGAGCACAACATACTTCTATATTTATGGACCTATTAAATTATGTATTAAAATGTATTCAAATTAAAGACACTCTCAAAAATATTAAGATTGTTGCTTCTGCTTTATTATGTCTTAGTATATATGCTGCCGAATTAAAAACATCATTGATGCCACAATTACCACAATTAATTCCAATGTTCTTTGACTTATTGCCACATGGTGGAGATGAAGATAGTGTGAATAGTTTAATTAACTCAGTAATATCTTGTATGATGAGTTTTACTAAATCATATGGAAATATTGTACATCCATATATTAATTCTTTTATTCCATTAATATTAGACTCAGAATATACTTCAAATCCAGTTGTTTATCCATTTATTATGGAATTTATGGGTGTTGTTGGTTCTTCAATAGAATTTAGATTAGTTATGTCATTGGTATCTTCTAATTTTAAGAACAAGAAATTACAAAATGATACTTCTCTTGCAGCTTTGTTTGGATTATTATCAAAGAGCTTAAATGAAAACCAAACGTCTATTTCTCAAATGAGAATTAAATTATATCAATTCTTATTTGAAGCATTAAAAACAATACCAAAGATTTCTAGTCCATTAAATATGAAACATTGTAATGATGAATTAATTGGAGTATTTAATTCATTGGTATTAAAATTATCAGATGATACATTTAAACCATTCTTCTTGAAATGTGCAGAAGGATTTAATGAAGTAGTTGGAATAAGTGAAATACCTTCAATTTACATATATACAAAGATTATCTTATCATTCTCAAAAACATTAAAATCCTTATTTGTTCCATACTATGCTTTTGTTCTTAAAAGTATATTAAGTATTTTAAATCAATTGCCTTTAAGTCTTGCAAATGCCCTTGTTCCAGAAAGATCAACATTAGGTAAACGTTCAGCAAATAATATCAAAAAAGGAGATAATGCTATTGTACTATTAGACTCTATTTATTTAAATATTGAATTATTACAAACATTATTCCAAAATGATAATTCTAACTTTGTTGATTCTCAAAAAGTTGAACAATTGTTACCAACAGTTAATTTGATTGATCTAATGCATAACTGTTATAAAGAAGAAGATGATTACTTTGATTTTATTACTAAAAGGTTGTCTCCTTGTTTATGTCAATTTGCATTATGTGTACCTAACCAGGTTTGTTGGAAACCTTTGAACCATCAATTATTAATTCAAACTCAACACACTGATTCAATTGTCCGTTTAGCAGCACTACATTGTATGATTCATTTGTGGGATACTATTGCTGCTGACATTGTTTACTTACTCCCAGAAACTCTTCCATATCTCACAGATCTTATGGAAGACACTAATCAAGAAGTTGTTGAAGCAGCAAAAGAATTTGCTCAAATAGTTCAGAAACACTTAGGAGCTGATTCTTTACAGAAGTATTTGAATTAATAATTTATTTTCTTCTTTTAACTTAATTATTTAATTTTATTAAAAAAAGAAAAAAACAAATAAAAATCGAAATCAATCAAACTTTAATGAGTAACATTCACTTTTAATTTGCATACGAAGAAACCATCCATATTTTGGACGTGTGGGAAGAATCTTTTTGCCATTTTTACTGATGGATGGAAACGATATTGTCTATGGTTAACATATCCATCTTCTCCAACACCATCTTGTAAAGCAATAGGCACAACTTTAACATTTCTTTTCTTTAAAGCGTAATCAATTACTGCTTCGTTCTCTTCTACAGTAATAGAACAAGTAGAATAAACTACATACCCACCAGTCTTGCTTTTTGGATTTACTGAATCAATGGCATGTAAAATCAACTCTTTTTGTATTCTTGTGCAATCCTTAATATCCTGTTCACTCTTGCTTAACTTAACAGCCGCATCACGTGAAATAATACCCAAACCCGTACAAGGAGCATCAACTAAAACACGGTCAAACTGACCCATCACCTTAGGGAACTCATGTCCATCATAATTTGTAATTATAGTATTTGTAATTCCTAAACGATGAACATTACCAATAACTGCTTTAAGACGATCTTTACTAATATCATTTGCAACAAGAACACCAGTGTCTTTCATTAATGCAGCAATATGAGTTGTTTTACCTCCTGGAGCAGCACACATATCCAAAATTTTTTCATTTGGTTGTGGTGCTAAAGCAATAACAGAAACCCAAGATGATGAACTTTGTAAAATATATTGACCAGCCAAATACTCTGGAGTAGCACCAATAGGGACTTGAGAGTCATAAACAACTAACCCGGATTTACTCCATTCAACCATATCAACATTAACACCTCTATTAATTAATTTTTGAGCAAGTTCTCTCCTTCTTGATTTTAATGTATTTACACGAATTGTAACTGGTCTTGGTGCTTCATTTGCTTCCATGAAGTCAACAGCTCCTTTTGGCCCAAATAAGTCTACGACCAATGTTGCTAAAAATTCATTACATGAATAATATGTTTGCATATCTTGAATTAATAATGAGATATATTCTTGACGACTTCTTCCTTCCTCATGTCGGGCTTTAAAATCACATAAAACAGCAACAATTTCTCTAATTCGAGTTCCAATAGTAGCTACATCCCCTATCTCTTGTGCATGAATAATTTCTTGTCCACTTGGAAGTGTATGTCTTTGTTCAGCAGCGATATTTGTTTGCATTTCTTCAGCAGCTTCTGCTTTAATTTTTGCTTCCTTTAAATTGGTTTTCTTTGCATTTTGTTCGAATGGAGTTTCTTCTTCACTAAACTCGTCTTTAATGTCTTCATCATCAGATGGAAAAAGTTCTTCAGCAGGTTCTTCTTTTACTTTTTCTTCTGGTTGATGTTCTTCTTTTACTTTTTCTTCTGACTTATGCTCTTCTTTTTCTTCATTATTTTTAATATTCTCTGTTGGAAGGCTTTCCTTTACTTCTTCAATTGTTTCAACTTTTTTGATATCTTCAACAACATCTTGGGTTATATCTGATTTTTTCACCTTATTATCTTGTGATGTTCTTTTCATTCAACACAATCTTTTCAATCCATTTTTTGTTCCACAAAACCCTATTTATTTTTTTGATATTAGTTTTAATTTTTTATTTTTCTTATAACATAAATAATATAATTGTTATAACACTTTGTTTATATACGAATCTTGTTTATAAGTACAAGTGGATTATTGTTTTTGTTATTCAGTCACTGGTTTTGCTTGAGTTATTGACTATTGTCATAAGTTATCATTCTTGCCTTTTATTAATGCTTGAACAAGGATATAATAAAGCTATAATATTATTAATAAATATTACAAACTAACTATAATTGAAACCCAAAATAAATGAATGATAAATAATAGTAAAAAAAATTAAAATTAAATAAAACAAAACCTACCAAACTATTAAATTGGTTTATCAATGCCAAAGACTAATAAGACAAGCAGACAAACAGTTTTAAATACTGCCTATGCACCAACTTCAGGTGCTTCTAAAAAGATTACTGTCAATGGTAAAACTGTTACTGTTACAGCTAATACTCACGTTGGTAAATCAGCCCCAAGAATGAAAGGAAAAGTTGAACACAAAGGAGCCGCTGCTGAAACTAAGAAACTCGAAGCTGCTATTAAAACATTGAAAGGCCAACATATTGGAGGAATCGATGAATGTGAAATGATTCAAAAGAAAGATGGACAATATAAAATTACTAACTGGAAAAACCCAAAGATTATGTGCACTAGTGAAGGTGGAGTCTTCTTTGTTACTGGTGCTAATAAAGTAGAAGAAATGACTGAAGAACAATTCAACAAAGCCGCCCAAGCTCAAATTGAAGAAATTACTAAACAATTTGCTGCCCCAGCTGCTGAAGAAAAGAAGGAAGAAGAAGTTAAAGAAGAAAAGAAAGAAGAGGCTGAAGCCCCAGCTGCTGAAGAAAAGAAAGAATAATTCAAATAAAGATATTCTTTTCTAATAATATTATTTTTTCTTTTTTATTTTAACTTAAATTTGTTATAAAAATACATTTTCAATTAAAAGAGACTACTATGACACTCATATTATCTTTTCCTTCTCTTATGAAGGATTGATTTCTTAAAGTAGATGATTTTTCTTCAACATTCATTTCAGAATTCATTACTGCTTCTATTTCATCAAGTCTAGTAGATGAGTATATTTCTTAAAAAGTTTAGATGAAGGAAAACAAACTGAAGTACTGATGATATTCCATCAGATGTTAAGACTAAGGAGGTGATATCATCACTTTCTAGTTCAATTACTTCAGGAATACATGTTAATGGTGGATGGAATTTTTTATCGCCTAATGATCTAGTAACTGAAATCTGTCCATTTACTCGAAGAATGCCACCATTAAATTCAACAACACCACCATTTTTTTTAATGGATGAAACTTCTTCTAAACAAGAAGTATTTTGGTCATGTGTTAATTTTTTGAGTTTTCTTTTTTTTAAAGCAAAAGCTGTTGAATCACCACAATGGACTACTGTAATTTTATTACTATAAATTAAGGCTAGTGTTGCAGTAGTTCCTGACTCTGTTGATTTAATAATGGTTGAATGAACTTGTTCAAAAAGGGTTATCCAGTCGAATTCTTCTTCTAAATGTTTTATTTCTTCTTTAAATAATTTCGCAGCTAATTTTGCTGCATCAGAACCATTGTGTCCATCGAAAATACCAACTAGATCTATTCCTTCTTTTACATTTCCTGCAACAAGCACTTCATCTTCCATATAATTTCTCTTACCAATAGTGAGAGAAACACCTATATCATGTGATTTAGAGAATGTATATTCCTAACACTATTAATACGTCAAATTTTTTTTTAAATTTCTTAAACAAACAAAATTATAAGGTTCACCTGAAATTTGCTTACCAGTTGTACCTTTTGGAATAAATATTGACCAACTCTTGTTTGGTAAGATACAACTGTTGACATGAAGGCATTGTTTATTTCCATTGAAAACAGGTCTCTCTCTTCCATAAAATGAATTTCCTCTTGTTCGAGGTCTTTTTTGATTATATTTTGCTTCATCAGAGATATCAACTGATTCAACTATATGAATAGAAACACCTCTTGTAATATGATTAATTTCTCTGTTTTCACCCATTAATTTTTTTAGATTATTTTGTTCTAATGTTTTTCCTTTTTTTAGATAAATTTATAAAATTTTAAAATTTTTCCTTTTTTTTATTATTTAATTCTTTAATCATTTTTTGTTCTAAGAATTTTTAACTCTGCATACCAAACTTCTTTATTGTATTGGGCAAGTACTGACTGAGATACAATAAGTTCACGGTTTTGGTATTGAATTTCTTTCAATAATGTGTACATATCATTATAGGAATATACATCTTCTTTAGGAGTTACTTTTTCTTGTGTTTTCTCTTTTAATGAAGAAGACGTAATTTTGTTTTGATACATATCTAGCATTTCTCTCAAATTTTGTAATTCATTTTTAATAATGTTTCTGTGTAATATTTTTCTCTTTCTTTCTGTGTATTAAATTATCTCAAAAGTACATAAACAATTAAGTAACAAACTTTGTTTAATTGCTTGCAATGAATTATTTTCAGTTTTTTCCATTTTGTTAAATTCATAGTATTCAAACTTTTATGTGCAATTGTCTTTTCATCTGTAAAGATGTACGAAGTGTCTTTTCATTATAGAACATGAAGAAGTTGTATTATAAAAAAAAGGAAAAACCGAAAAAAGAAACTAAAAAAAGAGTCAAGAATAATTACTCAGATGTGTTCTCGTTCCAGAATAGATGTCTGTCGTTGTGGGTTTTGTGATGGACACTTTTCTATTCCAAATATTCCAAAAGTATTACCTTGTACTCATGTAATATGTAGAGATTGTATAATGTCATTAATACAATCCCAAAAATCACATAACGAATATTCTGAAGAAGAATCTGAATTATATTGTCCTCAGTGTCATAAGTTTATTCAATTACCTTTTGGAGCGCCAGAAATACTACCAACTCCTTACAAACGAATTAAAAAGGTTTTTGAATTTGCACAATGTACTGATGAAAAAGGATGTGAAAATAAAGCATTAGGATATTGCTTTAATTGTCAAGTAAATTTTTGTGTTGACCATTCTTCTTTACACGTTAAACGAAAACATTCAGTAGAAGTCTTTAAACCTGGAAAATTTTGTTTGGTTCATATGAAATCTGCAGAAATGTATTGTTATACATGCCAATGTGTTATTTGTTCAGTTTGTCAAAGAGATATTCATCGGAAACATAATATAACACCATTGTCATTATTTTATGCCCATTACATGAAAGGTCCAACATTACCGAAGTTATATCAAAACTTAAGAAAACTTTCAAATTGTTTAACAAAAATTAATTCATTATCAGGTGTTGATGATTCAAATGAAATTATTTCATCTTTGGAGAGTATTAACTATTCACTAAAAATTAATGCACACAGTTCCTTTTCACAAAAAATTGAAAATACTGCGATCATTATATTACCTATTAACACAACAAAAACAATTTTATTAAAAGAATTATGCATAAATTCATTACATCATCTTCAAATTCAAATATATCCTACAAAACCTATCCCACACCCACCTTCTACAGGTCATTTAAAATACTCATTAACAACTCTTCAAATAGAAGAGTCTCCAACTGAAGGGGGAATTCTTACTATTAGTGTAAATGAAGATGAAATAGTTTTACATGGAGAACAAGAAGGAGACGTTTTAATAAAAATAAGTTGTAAAGGAATAGAAATAGATAATTCACCTATTCGTGTTCGTATTGCACCACCGTTACAAGTCATTTCATCAAATGCCACAAGTGATAAAAATAAAGTTTATATTACATATCTTTGTAGTATTAATGGTGGATATGCAGTAGTAGATAGTGGGAATGATTGTGTTAAAATTATTGGAAATGAATTTATGATATTTGGTGGACGAGGAAATGGAAGAGGACAATTTAAAAATCCTGTTGGAATTGCAGTTGGGGTTATTGGTAAAGAAGAGTGGGTTTGGGTAGTGGACAAAGGGAATAATAGAGTTCAATTATTTATAAAAGGAAGGTATGTGAGGTCATATCAAAAAGAAGGTAAAAGTTCATTAAAAGCACCAAGTTCATGTGTTTATGTACAGAAAGAACAATTGTTATATGTTACTGATACAGAAAATGATAGAATTGCAATATTTGCTCATGACGGAACATTTATAAAAGCAATAGGAGTTGACTTTAATCAACCAACAGACATTAAGGCTATTACAATAGGAAATCAAGTTATGTTTGTTATTGCTGATACAGGAAATAATAGAATTGTAATAACAAATAATCAAGGATATATTATTCAAGTAAAGGGAAGTATTGGAGAAGAGAGAAGAGGAAGGTTTGACCATCCTAATCTTCTTGCTGTTGATCATAGAAGACAAGAAATATATGTTTCTGAAGGAAAAGTTAGAATACAAAAATTTGATTTTAGTTTTAATTATAAACAAACATTTGACGTTCAAGTTGGTGAAGTAACGTCAATGCATTATGATTCATTAAGCGATGTTTTAGTTGTGTGTGGAAAGAGTTGTGATGACATTCATTTATTTACTCAAGATTTATTAGAGTATTATGTTATTTAATAATCTGTTAGAAAAGTCAAGAATAATTTATAATAAAATAAATGATATAAAATAATTATAGTTTCATGTTTTGTTGTAATTTTTATTATTTTTTTATTAAAATTTTATTATACAAGTAATATTTCAATAATCAAAGTTTATACAGACTAAACGATTTTTATTAGTTATTATGTTATTTTTTCATTTTTATAGATTTTTTTGTTATTAGTATTTTTGTTATTTATTCTAAAATTAGACTAGACTTATTTGATTTTATTTATTCTTAAATGCATAAATGAAATATGAATAATGAGTCATAGCTTCATCATACATATAATTATGAACATGAAGTTTATCTATACATATTAGTATTAATTGAAATTTTAATTGATATTTTAATTGAAGGTGATAATAAAAAATCATAATTAATGAAAGATAAGTTATTTTATAAAACAAGAATAGGTGATAGACTATTCCAAACTCATATATTAAAAAGAAAATGAAACATAAATTTATAAACAATTTAATTATCAATTAAAGAATGTTTAAAATATCATAACTAATAAGTAGATCTAACAATCGTACAATAATAGTGTAGTTTGAAATTAAAAGTAATATAAATTTATAATAAATAATATGAGGGATATACAACAACATTTGATCATTTATATAGTTAATATCATTAAACCATTTTAAAAAGTATAAATGAATTAGAGTAAATAATAAAGTAATATTAATACTGAAGATTTGATTAAATTCAGAACAAACAAAAACAAAGAGTGTGTGTACATTAAATTAACTGAATATATGTAAAGAAATGAAAATAAAATATTCAAAGTAAAAATGAAATAAATGAACGAATCAGACATTATTTTTTAAAATATGATGAATATTACATTTAATAAAAATTATTTACAGTAATGAAATTCAATATCATTTTATAATCTTAAAATAAAAAATAAAAAAATACTATAATATGATATTTACTGTTTAATTAAATTCTATTATAATTGATTAGTTTTTTTTTTATTAAATCAAATCTTAAGAACAAAATATTACAAAAGCTTATTATGTCAAAGTCAGAAGTTTATAATAAAATAATACAATTAATTGACAAAATTGGTACAACTGAAATAAAAAATGCAATGAGTTTTATGTTTGCATCTCTTTATGAAAAAATTATTAACATAGAAGTTCAACTTAATTCATCCATAAATTTAATTGACCAACAATACTTAAGAGAAATTGAAGAAATAAACCAAGATAATAAGATTAATGAATTTATTATTCAAAATCTTGACCAAATAGAAACATGGAATGGGTATAATCACGCTAAAGTTATTTATAAAGGAGATTCCATTCCACAACCCCAAGTAGAGCAATGGAAACAAAAAGATAATATTACTGTCGTTGTACTAACTCATAACAACCAATTATTTTTAACATCTCTCCAAAATCCTAGAGAAGAAAGACTTATAGACAGACAGAAGAATGTGCCTATTAGAAAAGTTATTATCCAACAATGGAAAAAGGATGAGAATAAGTACATCAACTATGTTTATGACTCTAATCCTTTATCGTTTTTAGACGGAAATACCAATTATTTTATTGAGTTGGGTCATGGATTCAAAATAGGGATGGACGGAAAAGGAGAGTTTTCCACTGACTTTTTTTGTAAGTATGGTACGTCTCGATTACCAAAGTTAGGTTACGACCATTCTTTGTATATTAAACAAATTGTTGTACTAGAGTGGGATTTGGTTGGGTCAATTCCAGAGATACAGATTTAATAAGTTTGATATTATAACTAATAGAGTATGCGGCTAGTACTTGGAAGTAAGTTTTGGTTTCAACCTAACATTTCCTTCGTCATTGAGCGTATTTTTTAATTAACTTTTACGTATCACATTATTTTGTTATTCTCATGGGTTAGAAAAGAACTTTATAATGAAATAAAATGTCTTAAAGAAGCTAAAGTAATCAAGTCTCTGTCTGAAGATAATCAAATTATGGATATACAATAATGAAGAATCAATATAAATTTAATTATATTCTTTATTTATTTTTATACTAAATAATAATATTATTTAATTTAAATTATAATGATAATAAATATGAA
>NW_008578884.1:0-3441 GCF_000257125.1 Entamoeba nuttalli P19 | reverse complement strand
TAATAAGAGCAACTAATCCAACAATAGAAGCAGTACCTAAGAAAACAAGAAATCAAAAGATAAGATGAATCAATATATTAAAAGACAACTAAATGATAATTTGAATGATCTTATGGAAGATATTATTTCCGAGAATAAACGATTAAGAAAAGAAATAGAGAAGATAAGAAATATGTATAATCAAGAAATGAAAATAAATGAAGAAATACGAAATGGACTATTAGAACAAAGATTGGAAGTTTTTCAAACAAACTATTAAATAATTGAATCTTTATAAATTTAGTTTATGGAATTTGATAATTTTGAAGATGATGATACAAATGATTCATACACCACTAATGCAACGAATGAATCAGGATGACATAGAAGATTACATACAAACAAATCACCTGGAATAAATAAGCGTTGCAACACTTTAGATTACCACAGCAGTGTCGGTGAAATTAAAGATTACTGCGAGGATTTATTGGAATGTTTCAAAAAAGAACACATTTATTGTGATGGAGACATTAGATACGACGAATTATGCGCCAAAGAAACTGATATTCTTGAAGATATGAATATCGTTCTTAATAAGATTATAAAAAAGAACACAAAAACAATCAAAGCCATAAGAAGGGATGCTGCAGAAAGAAGAGAAGAGCTTAAAGCTATCAAAGTTAAAAAAAGAAAAGTAATTAATTACTTTTTAATTAATGTCTTTTTTGTTTTAATAAAAACTAAATATTAATAATAATAAGTATCTATTTTAAAGATAAACAATAAAGAAGTAAAAATTACTTAATTAAAGCTAAAGAGAGATCATCATAATAAGCATAATCTCTAACAGCATTGAGAAGATTAGCAAGATTTTCACCGCCAATAAGAAGAGAGTAACAGTCTTCAATGAAGAAATCCAAATAATTCATAACCAGAGAATCGAACTTATAATTTTCAAAAGCCATCTTCTCTGGAAATAAGAAATAGAATAAACTAAACAGCGAACATATAAAGAATTATCATGTTTTAAATGTAAATCTAATTCCTCTTTGATATTACTCATAATTTCTGATAAACACCGAATGGTATTGCCGTTGCACATTTTTTTTGTATAAATGATTAAAAGATAAAAAAATAAATATTAAAAAGATCTAAACCTGTGACTCAAACAGACAATTTTATAAAAAAAAACAGACAAATTAAAAAATAAAAAGATACAACAGGAACAAAAAAACATTAATGAATTCAAACGGGAGAAATTACTACCATTTCAAATCAATCGCGGGATTCGCCTATATCAATTTTCAGAATATACAAACACCTCCAACATTACAAACAATGAAAGAAGCTTTGTCGTCTTGGTGCTCTACAAAGAATAACAAAGCCAATATTCAGTATTTAGCCTTCGGAAAAACAATAGAAGGGACCAATAAACACGGTCATGTTTTCTTTATTCTAGAAAAACAGGCCGATGTGATGAGAAAACCACTTGTTAATATAAACGGAAAAGAAATGAAAATTAACTTCAGCCCATTTACTAAAATGGATGCCTTTGATGGATCATATCTAAGCATTATTGAATACATAAAAAATCAAGGCAAGAAACACAACACAAGAGCAACATTTGAAGAATATGGAAATTTAAAAACGACAAAAGGACATAAAGTAGGTGATACAATGATAGAAGAATCACTAAGAATGAACTCGAAGGCTGAGGCAATTGCCTATTTAAGAAATATAAGCCCAGCCTGGGTCATGAACAATGAAAAGAAATTTGGAGAAATGTATGATAAACAGCATAGTCGTGATAGAAAGCATAGAATAAATATAAAATTAAATCCCTGGAAAGAAACAAATCCAGTAGTCCAGGGAGCAAGAGCATGGATACATACTTTAGAAACAATAGATATCAAGAGACCACCTGCATTAGTAATTGTTTCAGAGACAAAGCTTGGTAAAACAGAATTCATTAACGACCTACTTAAAGAAAAGCAAGTAGACGAATTCAGAGGAAGAATAATGATAGACGGTCATGATGAAAATAGGGAATATGACTTTCGCTTGTTTGATGATGCCAATCTAACTTCAATAGATTGGGAAGATTTTAAAGCTATGATATCCACCAGAGGAGAAAAAGTAAGAGTAAATGTTAAATATGGACACTTAGACGTAATAACAGTACCAACCATCATAGTATTAAACCCAGGAAGCTTTAAAGAATTACAAACTATGGCAGGAAATAAAGGAGACAGAGATTGGTTAGATAAGAATACTGTCGTACTCTCTACAAAAGAGAAATTATACATTGAGAATAACAATAATAATGATGATAGAATAGCAATGTTGCAAGAACTATACGGAGAACTACCACCAAATTTGATTAATGCTATAGCAGCTAATGATAGATTACAAGAAGAACTTCCACCAATTGATAATATTGATGATGTTGATGATAATTATTTAGATGAAATACTGAATGATATGGAAATGACTGATGTACCAGAAGATGTAGTAAGAAGAGATGTTTTCGATTTACCTCTCAAGAGAAAAGAACCAATACTAACTACAGAAGAATCTAATCTCGGTAATACTCTACCAGAAGATGAGATACAGAAGTAAAACAAAAAAACATATTAATTAAAAAAGTAATTAATTACTTTTCTTTTTTAACTTTGATAGCTTTAAGCTCTTCTCTTCTTTCAGCAGCGTTTCTTCTTATAGCTTTTATTGTTCCTTGATGTTCTTTAATAATCTTGTTAAGAACAATATGCATATCCTCAAGGATTTCGGTTTCTTTAGCACACAAATCGTTGTATCGAATATCTTCGTCACAGTAAATGTGCTCTTTTTTAAAGCACTCAAGTAAATCTTCACAGTAATCTTTTATTTCTCCTACACTGCTGTGGTAGTCGAAAAGTGTTTGAACACTTAATTGTTCTAAATGATTGACTTTTAAGTAATCCGCTAAATCGTCCTTGTCCATTCGTTGCATTATTCGTTTATGATCTTTGTTAGATCACTAAACCCTTGTATAATCAATATGGTAAATAATGAATAGTATATTTATTATTGACTATATAATATTGCACTCAAGATTGGTAGTCTTGAGGTGTATTCATTCATCCCGATTTTTGAGTAAAGCCACTGCTATTTTATCGCTAAAATAACTAATGGACAAAATGGGCAATCTGGTATTGCATCTTTATTCAACAGTCTAGTGGTTAGTCTTATAGTAAATGAATAATTTCTTTATAATTATTTTTACTATTATAACACTAGATCTGTTTATTTTTTCTTCTTTACCCTACTTCCCTATAGTTATTTTAGTGATAAAATAACTATAGGGAAGTAGGGTAAATTTCAAAGATCCAGGGTTATAATATTAAGTTCAACTAATGACAAAATTAAGAATTAATGTTATACGAGAGAAGAATAATGGGAGTTTACGACCCTTTTAGCATT
>NW_008578883.1:0-220 GCF_000257125.1 Entamoeba nuttalli P19 | reverse complement strand
AATAAAACAACATATAAATGCATTAAGTTACTATTTTATTATTTATATGAAATCAAATGAATAAATTGTTTCAATAGAACAATATATGAGAAATAGATTAAACATGAAATACTCAAAAATTCTATTAATTGATGAAAGATATAATAATTCAAATATATTCTGTAAAAACAAACAAAAATACATTTAAAATAAACAACAATGTTTATATAACTGATTCATA
>NW_008578882.1:0-311 GCF_000257125.1 Entamoeba nuttalli P19 | reverse complement strand
AAGAGAATGTCCAGTAACAATATATGGTTTCTTTGGTGCATTTTTCATTTCACTTTCTACTACTCCTTTTGCAATATCAAGTAAATCATAATCACTTTTTGGAAATGCTTTTGAACCGAAAAGCGATAGAATATAACTTATTTTTAAAAGAGCTTGGTTTGTAAATACTGGAAATATTGAAACCGACAAAGATGGCAATGCAGATTCTGTGAATAATTTAAAATCATAAACCCAATCTGAATTTAGTTTTGATCCTCTAAATCCAAAAACAGTAATATCTGTTTTCTTCGCAACAAGGTAATGTAAGACAG
>NW_008578881.1:0-896 GCF_000257125.1 Entamoeba nuttalli P19 | reverse complement strand
ATTTCATGAACAACAATCTAAAGAGAGAGAAATGTTTTCAATTAAATAAAACGATGAACAAAGTAGATATTGTCATTGAAATAATTTCATTAAGTTATTTTATTAACGAAACAAGTATAATTCATTAATATTTTTAACATAACTAAATAGTTAATAAATAAGTGATCATTCCTCTTTCTTTTATTTACTATGTTGTAGATGTAAGTATCCTCCACAAAAAAAATTAAATAGAACAATTAGAGAATTTAACATTATTTTAATACAGTAACTTTATGCAAATTTCATAAAATTAATTATATTGATATATTTTATCATTACGATTCATATTGTTTATAAAACTAAGAAAAGAAATACTAATAAATTCAATATTTGATACTTCTGTTTTTGTTTTGTATTTTTCTTTGATTAAAACAAAATATATCTAAGTTATATTTAACTATTTGGTATTTATTATCTTCATCGTTATTATGTTTGAATTAGAATGAAATTACTTTTTAAACTAAATAAACTATGTTTTGAAAAAATTAATCGTTAGTTATACTTAAACATACATTTCAAATATTTGTATTATTTATTATATAGTGAAATAAATAACATATTCATCATTCATTTATAAAAGAAAAAAATTAACTATCACATTAGATGGCATGTTGAACAATATTCTGATTGATTTTCTTCTTTCATCCGTTTAGTTCATTGAATTTTCATCTCATTGTTTCTTATTTGTTTCTATTGAAATCTTTATTGTTTCATCAGTTATTTGTGATTTTCATGTTGTTGTATAATGTCATTTTCACATATTCTTCATTCTATTATTTTTATTCTATAAACTTTTTTAAATTTCTCAGTAAATTAACATTTTTGACAGGTAGACAATTTCTCTAATTTCAGTTCAT
>NW_008578880.1:0-387 GCF_000257125.1 Entamoeba nuttalli P19 | reverse complement strand
TTGTTATGTAAAAAATATTTCAAATTACTTATAACAATAATATTAATGTTAAAAAGAATGTTATAAATAAGTATAAAGAGTAAAAACTATCATTTGTATTAACTTAATATTTATTTTGATGTTCAATTACAAATATTGATTGAGTGATATTTGAATACCAAGTTTTTGAATTTCTCAATCTGGAACATATTCAAGAACAATGAAATTTTGAATTAAGAAGAAGATGAACATATTTACAAGAATAATAATACAAGAAAATTATTTTTATTGAAACAATAGAAATCCATTGAGAAGTACAAATGAATATTTCATGTTATGAGTAATTTATTGAATATCTTTTATTAAAAATACTCATTTTACAATTAAACAATATTTCATGAGAAAGAA
>NW_008578879.1:0-415 GCF_000257125.1 Entamoeba nuttalli P19 | reverse complement strand
CAACCAAATAATTTCATTTCTGAACTTAAATCAAAAAATGATTTAACACTATGTGTTCATAATCTTGCTATCACTATATTTAATCGTTTCAAAACACAATTCAATTCTAATAATAATCTTGTTGTTCTACAAAATCCACTCTTTGATAATATACTGATTTCTGGAAATGATACTGGGATAGTAGCTTTCTTAAATGATTCTTCTCTATTGCTTTCTGAAAAAGTCTTCCTAAAGTCAATCAAATGGATACTTTTAATTTCACTATTGATAATCTAGTTACTCTAAATGTTAATAATAATACTGATACTAATATTAATATTAATCAACCTGATGTTCAAATAGAAGAATTCTCATTTACAAATTTTCCACATACTTTACTATTAGATTCTAATTATTGTTTTATTATTTCTTTAAT
>NW_008578878.1:0-286 GCF_000257125.1 Entamoeba nuttalli P19 | reverse complement strand
ATTGATATATCTAATAATTGACATTTTTTTTTCGTTGCCAAATAATACAAGAACTATCAAAAAAAAACAAGAGATAACAAATAATTTTTCTTTATTGATTTTCTAAATATTGTACTTCATACTAGTTGAATAAAATAATATATAACACTTTTAACTGAAGAACAAAAAAACTCATAACATTAAAATAAGATTTTATTAATTTTTAAAAAATTTAATAAAACGAAGAATGATAATTGTTTTTATTACATGAGAATGGTTGATAAAAATTTACTGAATTAAAACGATA
>NW_008578877.1:121-4498 GCF_000257125.1 Entamoeba nuttalli P19 | reverse complement strand
TTCTTTGCTAATTTTCGTACCCATATAAAAAGAATCAATAAATAAATCAAAAAAAAATAAATACAAACTCATCTAAAACAATAGTGATAATAAAACACAGGATAATATTTGACAATAACTAGAAATTTATTTTGATGCATGTACCAAATTCATTGAGTTTATTTTATTATCATACAACATTAGTTATATTGATGTGTTTGTTATTGAACACTGCTATTCTGAAATGCTTTATGTAAACTCCTCTCATTACACTATCGTTACTGCTGTAAACACTATCTAATTTTCTATTATTTGATTTTGTTCTCTTAATGAATACATTGTGTCGTAAAATATAATATTGTACATTACTTCTTTTAAAAGTGTACTTTCTGTTTTTTTTTGAGAATTTAAAGGAAATAATTAAAAAGCAAAATTATTAATTCTTAAAATTATGTTAATAGAAATTATAATTAAGAAATGTGAAGATGTCAGTTTGATTTAACGATACCAACACTTTTTGAATTTGTCAACACAACAAACTAAATTAAATTAAAATGTTTAGCGTAATACTAAAATATTTAATATTTTAGAATTATGCTATCCAGGTAAACTAACTTAACGTTGTGTTAGTTCAAAAAAAAAACAAAATTAAAAACAAACATAGAAAATGATAAAAAAAGAAGAAAAAACATTTTAAATACAAAGGAAAGAATCTTCATGAGAAAATATTTTAATAAATTTAGAAGGAATTATAAAATGGAAAAAAGTAAGTAACTTAAGGAAAAACTGAAAACGAATAAAAACAACAATCAAACTATTTTTGAAAACATATAATATATTAAGACATATGTTTATTTCATTATTAATGTATGTAATAAAACCTTAACTTACTTATTTGTTATTTAGACATTTCATTTTTTAAATTTCAAGTCAAAGTTTTGTTTATCTTAAAGAAATGAACATAAATTTTTTATTTGAATGATGTTTTACTTTTGATGAAATATTTATTATTTTATAAACTAAACATATAATTCCTTAAAAAGAGCTATTCAGTTATAAACAAGATTCAACATCAACCAAATAGATGCTTAAATAATCTTTTTTTCAATAGAATAATCTTATTTCTGATGTTCAATAATACTCTGAAGTATTTTATTTCTTTCTTCACCATCTCTTTTTAATTGACACAACCGATCAAATATTTCTTGAATCAACTGACACTCTTCACCATTCTGTAATCCTTCTCTATCATCATCATTATTTTCTGAGCTTTCTTCACTGAGAATGTTGTCTTCAAAAGTACATTCTTCATCTAATGACCCAACAATAAAGTCATCTATTTCATCCTTTATTTCTATATTATTTTGGATCGATGAGGGATTAACAAAAATAGGAATTGTACTTTGACGTAACAAGTTGGAATATTCTATTTGTTCTTCAAAAACAAAAACATCTTGTTCAACCGTATTTGTTGATGATAAGTTAGTTTGTTGTTGGTTTATTGATTTTTCTTCATCTTCTACCATTGGTGTATGCATTGGAGTGACAACAAGAAGTGGAGAATAAGTTCCTGGAGGTAAAGACATAGAATAAGAAAATGAAAGAGAGTTAGCAAAACCTTGTTGGTAAGGGTAATAATCAGAATAATACGTTGAAAGAGAACAAGATGAATTAAAAATGTCTTGGTGTTGACTAGTCATAAAATGGAGTTTTAGTGCAATTAAGTTATCATTCAACTATTTTTTCAAAAATCTTTTAAACTTTTTACTTCTCAAAAATTTAATCGAATTTTTTTTCCTTTTTTCAATTTAAAATTCTCTTCATCTTTCATTTTCTATTTTTTTATAAATCTTTTTTTAAAAGGAATAGAAATAACAAAAAAGAGTGAGTTATGCCTCAAAGTAAAAACAAAAAAATTTAAAGATTTTCATCTTATTAAATTCATTCAGTTCATGTCAAGAGAAGAATGTGTTATTTGCACAGATCGTATTATTGTTTATTCTGTTGGTGAGTGTAATCACCCAAATGTTTGCTATAGTTGCTGTTTTAGAAGTCGAGTATTGTATAATGATTTTACATGTCCATTATGTCGACACAAGAACCCTATTGTTATATATACTAAAAAACCAATGTCATTTAAAGAGTTAACAAAATCATCACCAGCTTTTCAATTTAAGGAGTATGGAGTTCAAACCAATGATAGAGATGTTTATAAATATTTAAAATATCTTCTTTCTAATACATGCAGATATTGTACTTCAGAATTTTCTACTATTGAGAAGTTAAATGAACATTATAAAAAAATACATCATGTTCAATTTTGTTCTGTTTGTATGCAATATCAAAAGTCATTTACTTGCGACAAACAAGTATTTACAGATGAAGAATTACATGACCATATTAAAGAAATAGATCCAGAAACAGGTGTAAAGAAACATCCTTATTGTGATTTCTGTAATGTCCCATTTTTTGATCTTGAGTCATTATATAATCACCTTAACACACAACACGAAAGTTGTTTCATTTGTGATAAATCAAGTGATCATCCAATTTATTTCCGTGACTATGATGAACTTTTTAAACATATGTCTACACAACATTATGTTTGTGAAGATCCTAATTGTATTGCAAAAAAATACATTGCCTTTTCAACTGCAGAAGAATTAACAAATCACCGAATTATTTATCACATGAAGAAAGGAGAAAAAGTAATTTTGGAATCTGGTGTGTTTTTTACTGATACGCCTCAAAGAGGAACTCGTTATGGAAGAAGAAGAAATAATTTTATTCCTAGTCAATTTGAATATCATAGAGAAGATACTACTAAAATAAAAGAAGAAAAAGAAGAGGAAGAACATTTAGATTTCACTGGTTCAAGTTTCCCAAGACTAGGAGGAAATACAACAACAAATCATTCTGAGATATATCAAGGACAAATAACTACAGGAAGAAGAAATCAATCTCAAAAGAAAAAGAGAAAAGAAAATAAAGAACTTTTCCCTTCAATTGGGGAAAATAATAATAAAGCAAAAAGTGATATGAAAGAAGCTTATAAACAACAAGAAAAACAAGAAATTGCTATGAAAGTAGACTTACAACAAAAAATGAAAGATATTCTTGGTGGAAGATATGATAAATTTGTCCAAGAAAATGAAATGTTTAAAAGAGGAGATGAAACTGCTGCAATGCTTCTTGACCGTTTTCATAAATATTTTGCTGGAAATCCTGATGAAAAAGAGATGCTTGCAGAATTTATTAATTCATGGCCAAATACTAAACAAAGAAATATTTTAATTCAAGTTGATAATCAAAGAAATGAAGAATTAGCAAAAATGAAAATGAGAGATGAAATGTTTATGTCTGCTCAACACTGGGAAGAAGAACAACAAAAAAGAATTAAGAGTCGAGCTAACACTCAAATTATTCCTGAGAGTGAAAGAAAGAAAATTATTGAAGAAGACAAAACCAAATTAAAGAGAAAGAAAAAACAAGAAAAAGAACTATTCCCCAGTTTAGGTGAAGGAAGAAACCTTCCTATTTCACCAAAACCTTCATCAAAAACATGGAGTCAAATTGCACGTTCAACTTCAATAGAAGCACAAAAAGCAAAGAAAGAAAGAATGGACCTTGAAAAAGCTCGACTAGATGATTCTAAATTTCCAAAACTTGGTAGTAAGTAATAAATAAATGAATTTTTATTTTATTATATTATTTTAATATATTTAATTTATTTTATAAATCATTATTTTCTTTTATATTATTTTCTTTTAATGATTCAACAATTTAATTACATATTTAATGTTTTAAACAAATAGTTGATAGTAATTATTATTATTATTATCACCCCTTTTTTTATTAAGTTACTTATAAATTAATTAATATAATTTAAAAATTATTATTCATTAATTTTATTTGAATATTTTATCTTTTTGTATATTGAAATACTACTTATAGTATTACTTATAGTATTATACAACAACATTACATTTAATTCATTCTTTTTAATTTAATTATTATATTTATTAATATTTTTTCTTTTTATAATCAATTAAATTATTATTTATTTATTTCATTATTTATGATGTATTAACCATTGTACCTATATCATAACACTCAACATTTTGAATGTTTAAATGTTAATTACAATGAAATAAAATATTCAATTCATTGAATAACACTTTTATTTATCTTTATTTATTGTTATTCTTTTTTAACTCTTTCTTTATCATAAATTGTTAGAATCTAACTAACCATAATATTATAAGTATAATGGCTAATAGGATTCTCTTCTTCTTGCTTTATATTTTAAGTTAGAGTTCTAAAACTACAACTTTTGTCTAAAAGCTTCATTAATATATGAATTTTTTAGTTCTTCGATTTTTATTTTGATTATTAGTT
>NW_008578877.1:0-111 GCF_000257125.1 Entamoeba nuttalli P19 | reverse complement strand
ACTACAACTTTTGTCTAAAAGCTTCATTAAAATATGAATTTTTTAGTTCTTCTATTTTTATTTTGATTATTAGTTCTTATAAAATTAATAATTTATAGTTAATATAATATT
>NW_008578876.1:0-2589 GCF_000257125.1 Entamoeba nuttalli P19 | reverse complement strand
ATCTTTAATATTCAATAATATTTAATCAAAATGACTAGTAAAATTTTTCAAATGTATGGAAAGAAAATATAGAGAATAACAAATAATATAGAAAAATAAAGTAAAATGGAAATATTACACTATACCTACATTATCAAATAGGATGTTAATATAATATTAATAAAATGATATTGATATTATGAAAAGAAACTAAAATGAATGATATTTACATCAATGATGTGAACAATAATATTGAAATCATAGAAATATATAAAATAGTTGATAAAACATTATAGAAAAAGAAATAAATAAATAATAATAATAATAATAAAATAAATAATAGAAGAAAATATATTTTTAGAAAGAAATAAACAAAATAATAAAAATATAATGAACATTAAAGAAAAGAATACAAAAGCAGATAAAGTGAATTGTTATAATAAAGAAATAATATAGAAGTATTTGATGGTTCATGAAGAATTAGAAAATAGAATAAGAGGATATACAAAAAATAAACATAAAAATTAAGAAATTATATAACCCCAAAAATAACAAGATATACTGAATTATTTGTTCTATCAAGTTGGATACATACAAACAAATAGAATAGAAATTGAAGAAATAAAATATAAAATAGATGAAGTAAAACATAAAAGAGAAATATTACAAAAAGAAAAATACTTTTTAATGAAGAAAAATAAGAAATACAAACTCTTCTTAAATAACACAAATATATAAAATAATAATAAGAATATAAATTTAAATGAGATACAAGATAAGCTAACAGAATATATTTTATTTCTCAATGTATATTCTTCTAACTATATTTTGTTCATTATATGTTCTTTAATGAAAACACAGACTTTTTAATATAATCAAATATAATATCTATTTCTTCATTAATATATTTAATACAAATTTTATTTCTTCTTTCTTTTGAATATTTTTTGATTATTCATAAAAACTATACGCTTATTAATATAATATAATGTTTATATTATTTTGAATTTAATTTTATTAATTTATTCCTCTATTCTAATAATTATTTAAATATATTATTAATAATTTTGTGATGTTTGTTCTATCTTATTTCATTCTACTTTTTATTACTCAATGATATACAAATATTTTTAAAATAACAAATAAAAATGAATAACTTTGTAAAGGATTTATAAATCATTAAAAAATATTAAGAACTTATTATTATAATTTATATCATATTATATCTATCTTTTACTTCTTCTTGTTCTATTGGTTCATGCTTATTTTATTTCTTATTAGTTCATTTTATTTCATTTCTACTTTAATATTCAATACATCTCGTTATCTTTTACTTATTGTTATTTTTATTTATCTTACTATTTATTATAAATTTTAATATCTTATTCTTCTTATATCAGTATCAACTAATTTATTTCTTGTTAAAATTTCTTTTTCATTTATTGAAATCTTTTCTCTGTTTGGGATATTAATTTTCTTAAATATCTTTTTAATTGTATTTTATAACTATTCTTTTGTTGTATTTGTTATTTTTCTATATTAATTTATTGTAAACATCTATTATTATTATTTTAGATTAGTTTAATGTATTTATTATGTTCATTTTTCTTTTTTTATTAGTTTCAGTTATTTTAATCCATTTTAATTTTAGTACTTAATCATTAATAAAATAATGATTTAGTGATTTTATTATCATTTCTTCTTTAATTATTATATGTTACAATTCATTTTAATCTCATTTAATTCTATCAATATTTCTTTTTATGTTAAAAGATTCTTATTTAATTAGTTGATAATTTATTCATTTAATGAATCTCTTCAATTCTTTTTCTACTACTTTATCTTTTTATTAGATCTTTTATATTTTATTTTTCTTGTAATTAAGTTATGCTTTTCATTAATTTGATAATACTTTATTTATTAATAAATTTTGGCTTATTCTTATTTATTCTTTTTATTGATTTTCAAATTATATTTGAAAAAATATCATCTGTTCATTATTATTGATAATTATTTCTTAATTATACTTTTAATATTTTTATTCAAATTAATTGTTTATATGTTGAAATTAACATTAAAGAATATGTATAACAACTAATTCTTAATAAAACATTGAAATATAGATAACATATAAAAATAACCTATATTGATAAAAAGCATATAAACAAAAAGAATTCTATTATTATTCTTTAAGAATTTTACAAAAGAATGATTAAAATTAAACATTTTGATTGTGCAATAAACTATTGATATGATAGATGGTTTATTAAACTGGACTATTTCCTTTTTAAAGAATTTCAAATTATATTTTATTTTTATCTATGAAAATCTATAACGTTTGATAGGTTGTATTCTTATTAATGTTATAGTTTATAAAATAAATATAAAATAGTTATCAGTATATAATGTTAATAAAATAAGGTTAAATTAAGTGTTTTCAATTATAAGAAGAAAAAGGCAGTGATAATGGTAAAAGTGATAAAAGTAAGTTTTGAGGCATTAAGGTTACTAGGTTCATTATAGTCATCTTTTGGTGGTTCTGGTGTAGTGTCTTTAGGTGGCTCTGGTGTAGTGTCTTTTGGTGGCTCTGGTGTTCCAATATCGCTCCTT
>NW_008578875.1:0-345 GCF_000257125.1 Entamoeba nuttalli P19 | reverse complement strand
TTTTAATTTTCTTTATCCTTTCCATAATAAACTATTTTACCATTATTTTATATCTTGACCATTTGCTTTGTTTATTTATCTTGTTTGTGTTAATTATTCTTATTTCTTTCCTTTTGTTTTTATTCTTTTATTTCTTATTACATTGAATATTGTTTTAGATGAAAGTTGATTATTGAACTTTGAGATGATATAAAGTGTATCAAATATTTTACCAAAAAATGACATTATGTCATTGAGTTTTTAAATATATTTAATTATTTTTCGTCTATTTTATTAATATCATTGAATGGCATTAATTTCTCTTCAAACAAATACTTTATATTCAATTAATTTATTTCATGTGTT
>NW_008578874.1:2479-11665 GCF_000257125.1 Entamoeba nuttalli P19 | reverse complement strand
GTTTCAGACGTGCCACCTTCGATCTCCCTTTTCATCAAATTAAAAAAAAAAGAAAAAAAAAATATAAACAAATATTTTTTTATTACACAGATGGGAGATACTTCCCAAACACAAGTTGCTATTTGGTTATTAATTGGATTACATATTATTTCTTTTATTGCGGTAAGTGTTTTTCATGTAATTAATACAATGAAAAGTGATAAAATCAATTATCAAATTCATGTATTTTTTGTTTCAATGTATTTATTCATAACCACAGTAATACTCACATTATTATTTGACTTTTTTGATTTAAAGTCAGATGGACCAATTAATTCGTCAATCTATAATGTAGCATCATTCTTAACGTCTTCTTTAAATCACTTCTTTCAACTTACATATTTCTTTGTTGCACTTGAAGTAATTAATAATTATATTGATAAATCACTTTATAATAAACCAACTCTATTTATTGTTTGTAGAAAGATTAATCAAGTATGTTATGTAATATTATTAATTATAATTAATCCATCTTTTGGATTCTTTTTTTATGGTTATTCTATAAAAACACAACCAGCAATTGATGTTTTATTTGATTGTGGATTTCTTTGGCAATATTATTGTGTTTTAACAATATTTTATTGTATTATTATGTTTATCTCATGTATTAATGCAATAATATTATCATATATGACTAAAGATGGAATAAGTTATTCAGGAATTTTATTGTCACCACTCAAAACAATGGTTTGTGTTGACATTGTTTCAGTACTATTTTTGATTCAATCATCTTTAAGGTTTATTTCAAATTTTTATATGATAGTAAGTGCACAAACATCAATTCCAAGAAGTTTTACTGATGAATTTAATACTTGGGTTCAATTTTTTGTGATCTGTATAGTCCATTTCCCTACTATGTTTGTATTGATCATATTATTGACTCCATTTACTAAAACAGCCAAATTTAATATGAAAGGATATTAACTAATAATTCATTAATAAAAACCATATCAATTTATTTTAATTCAATTTTTGGCATCCCATTTCTTAATTCGTTCATCATTTTACATGCCTGACAAAGAGAAGAACTTGATTGCATTCCACAGACTGTACATCGTTGTGACTTTTTTAATTGTTCTTTTTTTAATTCAGCCTTTGCTTGTTCATTACTAATAACACAATTGTGTATAATTGTTGGATGTAAAATTTGTGTTTTTTGTAAGAAAGTACGAGCATTTCCTCTAAATGCTGTTCCTGCATAAGTACATTCAACACTAAAATATTGTAATTTCATATAATGAGCATATAACACAACCTCTTTTTGTGTTAAAAGACTAAAAGGTTTAATTCTAATAATCCCATCTTCTCTTTCTAATTCCCTTTTTAAGCTTTTACAACGTTCTAAACGAGCAACATCTCCTCTCAAAAAATTCATTAATACAGTCTCAGCAACATCATCTCCATTATGACCAGTTGCAATAACATTTGCCCCTACTTTTATTGCAGCCTTTTCAAGACATTGTCTTCTTAATACTCCACAATAACTACATGCATTCTTTCCTCCTCTTGTAACAATTTCATCCATTGTCATTCCATAAGTTTCTATGTAAGAAATTATTTCTAAAGGAAGTTGTAAATAATTTTGAAGCCATCTCACACACTCTAAAGACTTGTCTCTATACCCAACAATACCTTCATCAACAGCAACTAAAGTATATTTTGCACCAGATGGCCATCGTTTTTCTATTCGAGTTAACATTGTTGCTAATGCTGTACTATCCTTACCACCACTAACACCAATAACTATATGGTCAGTAGGGTAAATCAATTGAAATTCATCAATACATTGATGAACTAATTTTTCAACACGATCAATAAAACATTGTTTACAAATTAATTTACCGTCTGAAGTTTTAGTACAAACAGGATAAGTGTCGCAAAGTTGACATTTGACCATTGAATTCTTGTAATTTATTTTAGTTTTTTTTTTAGGTTTTAAAACAAATAAACAAAAATTAGAAATAAACAATTCAACATTGATTCATTAAAACATCTAACAACCATTAATAAATATTTAAAGGATACCTTTTGCTGTTTATTTCTTTTTTTGAGTTGAGCTAACTATAATTTCATTAATCAATCCTTTTCTTGCTATACTTTGTGATTGAATAAATTGGTCAACAAGCAAAGATGCTCGTTCTCCATTAATAAGTTTTTGTAATAACCAATCTCTAAAGGTTGAATCTCTTTGAAAATATTTAGACTCGGGAAATCTTGGTCTAAATGCTTTAACAGTTAATTTTGTTACAACAACAACTTCATATAATTCTTTAGAATCAATTATAACGGGATGGACAACAATAAACACATGATTGAAATGTGAAACAAATGATGAAATATCAACACTTTCATTTCCTTCTTTGAAAATAATAACACACACATCATTACCAATATGTCTCTTCTTATCTAAGAATTGATCATCTCCTTCAACATGTTGTAACATTGTTGATACATGAAACATTATTTCCATTTGACAAAATTCAGTGAATAATGACTGTGTACCTGTTGTATTTGTAACAACATCCAATCCAGCCTTATATTTAGTAAATCCTTTTAATTGAATTGTTTGACCTAGTAAATTAAAGAATTCCAAAGCAAGTGGAGATGGTTCTTTATTTGATAAAAATTCATCTTCTGAAACTTGCCCTGGTATTCCAACAACAATTCCAAATTTTTCTTTATTATTATTTAATCTATCTTCAAGAAAAATAATTTTGTCTAACATTGTATTTCTATTTATTATAAATTTATTCTCAAATTAATTAAAGAAAAAAAAAACAAACGGTATTACTTTTACTTTATTATGAGTATTAGTCATAAGCATAGAATCAATATCATCATCAATTGTATTTAAATTTAAATAACATTTAATTGTATTTTTTGGATTAAGAATAACTGCTTTACAAACACCTAGTTGATTAGATTCACCACAACAAACAATACAACTATCTCCAAAACTATATATTTTTTTATTATTTTCTTTTGAAATAACATCTTTAATAGGTTTATCCAAATAATGTCTATTAAGAATTGGACAAGATTCAACAATAGTATCTGTTATACAATCGCAGTCATATTCAACATGAAAATTTTGAAAAGTTTCAGAAGTAACAAGACTTGTTTGTTTTTCAGGATTTTCATATTCAATAAAAGATTCAACATCAATATCCATTGATGTATACCAATCATCTGCAATAAATTCTTGACATTCAGGTGGTAATATTTCTGTAGGTGGTATTTTATTTACTGGAGTAAAAATAAATTTTAAAGAATAAACATATTGATCCGTTTCAATTCTTTTAAAAGTAGTAAGTTTTTCTTTAAATGAAATAAAATCAGAATAATGAAATCCATTTTTATCAATAATTTTAATTTCCAAAAAGTCTTCATTTTCAATTTCAAAATACATAATAAATTTATTATTTGTTATTTCACTTTTATGTTTTTTTTGATAATAACATAATTTTTTATTTCTTACAATTGCCCAAAACACATGTGAATGAGTTCCTGAAATTTTTTCTGCTGTAATTTCTAAACGAGACCTATTATTACAAACTGGCATTTTTTCTTCTAAATCACTGAATTTGAATATTACATTTGCTACATCTTGAGCTGAATTTCCTTCATAACATACAACTCTTAATATTCCAGAATATGTTAATGTTGGAGTTATTAATGGTAAAACATAAGTCATTCTTTTATTATTTGGAATATTTTGAACTGGATATAATGCTTTAGCAATTACTTTATTATTTTCAATAATTTCAAAAGATAAAATACTACCAAATACAACATCTTCAAGAAATACAGGTCTATTCCATATTGGATTAAGAGTATTTTTTTCAATGTTTGATTTTACTCGGACAATATTTCCTTTATTTTGTTTTTCATAAACAATTACTCCTACTAAATCTCTTTCTCCAAACTTACTTGTAAGAGGAATGTATTGAGCACAATATAAATTTACCCATAAGTTAATTTTTCTACAGGTAGATGGTCTTGGAGTTGGGGTCATAACGATAAAATACAAAAAATAATTTCAAAGTTTTAAACTATTGATATTAACCCATTGAAACTTATCCAAAAGTTCTTAGCTAAATTAACCAATCAATTCTTTATTTTTTCGTAAAAAATTTTGTTTTTATATTTTTCTATTTGTTTTTAAATTTATTAATTCTATTTTACTCAGAAGATCAGAACATTTTCTGTTTATTAAACTTATTTATTAAATTCTGAAAAACCAAATTCACATTAGTAATTGTTCAATATCTTTCTCTCCACACTTTTTTATTGGATCTTCTTTTAATTTTTTCTTAAAATCCTTAAAACTATTATTTTTTTTTGGTTTTTCTTCTTCTCTTTTTTTTTCTTTTTGCTCTGTTTTTTGTTCCATAAAAACTGAATATCCAGGAGGTGGTTCATAAACAAATGAAGTTTGGATTTGTCTTGCTACTTCAATTGCTTTCTCTTTCCCTAATTTTTTTTCTATTGACTCTAAAATTTCTTTTTGTTCGTTTATTTCTTTTAAACGATTTTTTTCATTTTCTTCTTTCTCTTTAGCTTCTAATTCTGCTAATTCAACTTTTAATCTGTTTTTATAATTACCTACATGCCATCGTTTCTTTGATAAAAATGACATGAATCTGTTAATCTTTTAGTTTTTTTGAAAATCTTTAAACCAAATAGTGGAAAATATAACTTTTAATTATCACTCTTTTACAGTTCCAAACGGTTGTATTATTCTTCTTTGATTCATTTCTTTAAGTGTTTTTCATATTATTTTTTATGTGGCGTATTAATTATTGATGTAATTTCATCAAAAAAATTAGAAGAAAGTCAGCAATATATAAAACAACTAATATATAAGTAGAAATTAAAAAAAAATCAATTCATTTTCAATGGAAATTCAGCTTCTGGGATATTTGGTTGGTCGGAACATACTTCAGGCATTTTCTTTCCCATATATAATCCACCTCCATAATACCATCTATCAGTTTCTCTTATTCCAAGTACTTGAGCAATAGACCATGCAGTTTCTTTTATGTCCTGCATAATTTGAATATATCTACCATAAATCTTAATTGCACCTACAAAAGCATAAACATTATCTCTGTTAATAGTACTCATTAAAATATCCAAATTTTCTAAAGCATCAACAAAATCTACATAATCATCAAATAAAGTTTTTAATATTTTCCATAAGAAATTTTTATAATTTGATTTATCACTTTCACTAACAATTGGTTTATACATTTGAGCATTTAATACTTTTTCAAAATGATGAGTAAAATCATTTAGATAAGTATGTGCTGGGAATTGTGGTTGATCTTTCAATGGAATAGAAACTGTATCAACAAAACATATTTTGGATATTTGAGCAAGGACTCTATTTTCTGCACGAATTACACTGAAATAATTATCTTTTTCTTTACCACTTAAAATAGCGTCTTGTAGTTCACAATATTTTTGCATAGCAACAGTTAATTGCCAAACTAAATTAACTGGGAAAGGGAGACGATGAACATTATCAGCTTGTTCTAAGAATTTAACAAAATTATAAATCCCACGTAATTTTGGTTTAGTTCTTTTAAATCCAACTGATTCATTGGGATAATCACATGAAACAAATACTCTAAGTTGATCAACAAAAGGTTTAATATATGAAACATATCTTAATTCAGGTGAATGGGCAAGATAAGGTGAAATAAATGTGAATGACTTTTCAATTGGACTCCAATATGTTAATCCAATAATCCGTCGTTCACTACCATTTTCTGTAATAAAACATACTTTATTTAATTCTGGGTGTGGATAGATACGTATAATTTTACCACCACATTCTTTCTTTTCAATTCCACTATATCGATAATCCCAAGTAAAAAACTTTGCTTTACCATCAGCAAGTCCTATGACAACAAAAAGGTTAAAACGAGTAATTGCTGTAACTCGTCTTTTGTTTTGTACAGCTTTTTTGTCTGTTTTAATATCATCTTCTGGTGCAATTTTAGTTAAAAATGTACCTGTTGCTGTATAAACTGATGCTCCACCAACAATATCTCCAATTACAAGGAAGGAATTATCTAAATAAATTTTAGAAATAGGAGCATCAGTGTATTGTAATATTGCTCTTGGAATTGCTATTGGTGTATTATTTTTTAATTCACCACCGAGAGAAAATATGTAAACAGCACGTTCATAAGCAACAGCAACATCACGATCATTATGAGCTACACAAACATATTTAGTTTCTTTATAGGCTTGAGGAACATTTCCTTGTTTAACAAGAACTCCATTAGATACATCATATTGTTGATAAAGAATATTATTGATTTCATTATTAATAACAACAACTTGATTTTGAAATCCAAAAGAATATTCATTATCACATTGTTTAATAATACTACACGTTAATGGGAATGAGGTAAAAGATTTACTTGTATTAAAACGATCAATTACCATCATTTTAGAATAGTTAAAGACAGCAATATATTCATTCCATCCAACCAAATATTTAGCAGTAATAAAATCTGGAGATGGGAAAAAATTTAAAGGGGCAGGATTAATATAATCTTTATTTGACCCTTGTTTTAAAAATTGAATAATTGATATTTTACGATCAGGATGAAGCATAAAAAGAGTGTTTTCATGAAAGTGAGTTGAAATAGGAGGAACAAGATCAATCATAATTCTCCGTGTTAATTCTGGAACTTTTAATCTTTGATGGTATTCTACAGATGAATTGTTTTCAAATAAAAAAACAAAACACGACTCATCATTTACGTACATTTTTTTACATTTATTTGACGATTGTCCAATATAATCAGGTTTTTGAAAGGTTTCTCCACTTTCTTGTATATTTTCAGGTATTTCTTTGTAAATAGTTTTATCAACTCTTTGCATAATGCTTTTTTGATTTCAAGTTATTTTTTTTTAATTTCTTAAAAAGAAAAACATCTTTTTATTTATGTGTTATTTATTACATTTTTTAATAAGAGACAAACTAAATGTTTAAACTTAACTATTTGGTTTTTGAAATAAACAAAAACTACAAAAAAATAAAAAATGGAAGAAGATCACGATCCTCGTAATGAACAAAATATCTCAAAACAAAAATCAAAGAACCTTGAGTCTTTTCAACAAGCAGTACTTATATACTTATTATCACGCGCTGGTGTTACTGTAGAAATTAAAAAACAAAAAAAAAGTGCAGAAAAAACATATCAAATTCAACCAGTACAATCAATTATTTATAACGGTAATGTTATTCAATTTGCTGATCGTATTAATGCACAAGCATCTAAAATGCTTGAAGAAGATAAATCTGAACAAAGACTTAGAAGATATGAACGGAATAAAATTGCATTAGCATTTAACGAATTAGTAGAAATAGCTGTTAAATTTGGATATGAATTTGGAGAAAAAAATACAAGAAAAGCACAAAAAACAGTTCGTATGAAAAAGATAATAATGGTTAAAAAAGATAATAAACCTATTATAGAACAAAAAGATATTGAACCTATTGGTATGGCAGTAAATAATTATATAGTTTCTCATTTTAATGAAGGAGTTTGCTTATGCAATGAAAATTTAGTTAATTATGTTAAAACAACTATAAACTCTCAACGAATCAATATGACTACAAGTCCTCTTTCTGGAACAATTGTAAAAGAACAATCAATCCATATGAATAATACATTATTAACTATACCTAAAACACAACAAGAACAGCTATTAATTATTCCAGATTCAATAAAATCAAGTGTTCCATCAAATAATAAAATTATTAATTCTCTTTCTGTACCAATATTAAATGAAACACCAATTATTCCTACACCTACATTAACAAATAACTCTTCTGGTAATCCTAATCAAATAGAATATAATGATATTGAAGAAGGAGAAATAATTGATATTAATAATCCTATTAATTCACCTTCAGAAGAACAAATTCAACAAAGTGATGCAATGAGTGAACAACCAGTTATTGAAGACCAACAAAAAGTTCTTCTTGTTCCACAAGGTCTTTTTGTTCAACCAACATTAGTTTCTCCTATGGGTATTCAGAAAGAATCAATTACTAATTCTGATTTTCCACTTCCTCAAACACAACAACCAATTAAAAAGGAAGAACCTCAATTTGTTTTTAACTCAATTCAAAAAACTGATATGGCTATGAGCCAAGACATTGGAAATGAATTAGGAATGAGTTTAGATTTCGCTGAGAATGAAAGTGGTCAAGAAAACCTTAATACTATTGAGAGTCATGATAATCAAAGTATGACATTTAATTTCTCAACTGGAGATGAAGATATGAGAACTTCCAGAGATGCTGTTGATACCTTTTTTACACCAAATAATGGTTTTGGTAAATTTGGTAAAGGAACATTTTATCATTAAATTATTAAATGCAAGTCTAATGGCTATTTTTCTTTTTAATGAATAAAATCTCTTACTAATTTATGTTCAATTATATAAGTTAATTTGTTTAATTATTTTTAATATTTATAAAAAATTTGATAAATTAATAGAAAACAATAGTTATGAATTAAGCAGTGTCTTGCCAAGTTCCAAGATCAAATCTATGTCTTAAATTCATATTACGTATTAATCTAAATTGTTCTTTCTTTGGAAGAGTTTCAATAATTTGTTTCATTTTTAAATGTAATTGGGGAAGAAGAGCTCTAATCTTTTGTAATTGTTCTAATTCTGATTTCATTTTAGTTAATGACTTTGCACGGTCAACACGTGATGACCCAAGCTTAGCAGCATCTTCATTCATATCATTGTCAGCATTCATTAATAATTTTCTTTCTAAACCTTCTACTTCTTTCATTTTATCTTCAATAGTTTGTACTTTTGTTTTAACCTCTTCAATACCAGCTTGACCCATACCACTTACTTCACTTTGAGCATAAATTGCTACAAACAATGTGAACAATAAAACAATACTTTTCATAGTTAAAATAATATATTTTTAAGTTCAGATCTTTTTTTTTTTATACTTCTTTTATTTTTAATTTTTTATAAATAACAAAATGATGAATAATGTTTTAATTACTTCTTTTGGCAAAGTTATTCATAATAGATTCTAATTGATTTTGTCTAATAGTTAATCTTTTTGCTCTGAAAGTTAATGAATTTTGTGCT
>NW_008578874.1:0-2469 GCF_000257125.1 Entamoeba nuttalli P19 | reverse complement strand
TCGTTCTGCATTAATTAATTTAGCAATTAAAAATTGTGAGAATGAATTGCTGTATTTATATTTATCAGTTGTAATAAATGGCGCAACAGGTGCAACATCTTTTTTACAACAAATATTAACAGAATATTCATAATCTTCAGGAGCATTTTGTTGTGTAACGTCAAACCCAACAATTATGAATGCATGATTAAACTGTGTTTTAAATGAAGAGATATCAATTGGCTCAGGAGTTCCTGCATATTCTTTAAAAATTAATACAACAACATCATTACCAATATGTCTTTTCTTATCTAATTGTTGGTCATTAGTTTCCATGAAAGGGAGCCATGTTGAAATATGAAAAGCTATATCTATATTACCTTGAGAAAATGTGTTGACAATAGTATAATCTCCCATTAAACGATTTTTAGTATCTAGTCCTCCAACAAATCCTTGATATCCAAATAATTCAATTTTATTTCCAAGAAGATTTAAGAAATGTTCAAAATAAGAAGAACCTTCTCTGTTATTAAAGAATTCCATTTCTTTTGTTTGTCCAACAGCAGCATATAATACACCAAATTTATATCTTTTATAAGTAAAGAAATTTTCAAATTTACATAATGCATTAAACATTGGTTTTGCTCTAATAGCAACTGTTGATTTTTCTTTATAATCAGGGAATAACTCTTTTAAAATTTGATGATCAGTTTTTCCTTCATAAATCTTTCTTGTATCAGATCGTTTCGTTCTCATAATTACTTTCTTAATATTCTTATCATCAGAAATAGAAACAATTGCTAAATCAGTGTCAGTATGAATAATATAATTACTATGGTCTCCTTCAGAGAAATGTTTTTGATAATAATAGGAACATGCTTGAGGATCATGTATGTTATTTTTTAGTAACATATCAAATTTATGTGTTGTACAAGTAAAGAAGTTTTCAACTTTAGCTCCCATTGGTAAGTTTGCAATATCTATATGTAATGGTTTACTTTTCATAATATTATCTGTCCAAACTTCTGTTGGGAATGGAATATTTTCAAAGCATTCAGCTGTGGCTTTTATTTGCTCTTCACTCATAGAAGCATTAGCATATTTCTCTCGAATTATTTTCATTAGTTTCTCCATTTGTCCTTTTTCTTCAGCTACTTGAGATAATGGTTTTCCTTTATAAACTTGACCAATATTTGCACCATATTTAAGAAGCATTTCCATCACATCAGTATTTCCTTTCATTACAGCTGAATATAATGGAAATATTCCATTATTTGTTTGATGATTAACATCAGCTCCATAATCACATAACATTTTAATACTTTCAAAATCCATTGAATTGGCACAGACACTTGTTAATGCAGTTTCTCCAGATGAATTTACTTCATTAATATATCTTGTTGTATCTTCTTTTGATCCATTACCACTTTCAAGTAATAATTTTAATACCTCATGATAATCTTTTAAATTTTTATTTCTACAAAGGTAATGTAATGGTGTATTCATACGTTCATTTTTTAATGCTCTATCTGCTTTTTTATTAAGTAACATTTTTATAATTTCAATGTCAATCTTTTCAGCTGTTAAAGCCTTATGAAGTGGAGAGTATCTATTTTCATCACAACAATTAACATTAGCCCCCTTATTAATTAACATCTCCACAAGACTTCGATATGATTTTTCACATGCATAATATAAAAATGTTTTTCCATTAGCATCTTCATCATTAACATCATATTTTTTTATGTATTTACTTATTTGTATTTCTGCTTCTTTTTCTGTTATAACTTTAACTCCTTTCATTTTATCTATTATTTGACTTAACTTTTCTGATTTTGGTTTTATTGGACAATATGCCATCCAAAAGAAAAATGAACCATCAACTAACATTGGTATTCCAGGTGCACTCTTTAAAATAAATCCAGTTGATGATGGCTAAATGTATAAGGAATATTTGTTTAATATAAGTAACTGTATAAATTATTATAAACAAACTGAAATAAATGCTGCATCTATTTTAATAATTTTAGGATATAATACACACACCATAATCCTTGGTACCTCAGAAAATGGTGTTGAAAATGTTACAGAGTATGTATCATTTGTAAATGAACTTTTTTCAATTTTCCCACAACAAAAAAATTCTCCTCGGGGTGGAAAATAATTTGCTAATGCATCATACTCTTTCAATAATCCTAAACTTTGGTTATATCCCTCTTCATATTTTTTTACTTTATTTCTTAAATCTGAAATTTCTTCTTCTAATTGCATTTTCATTAAATTAAATTTATCTTCATCAATATACTTTTGTGGTGTTGAATATGAATAATCACTTTGACTATCTGGAGTTTGATGTTCTGCAACTAACGACATTATTTAGTGTTGATTATATTTAGTTCTTTAAGTTCTTCTTGATTTTTTTTCATTGAACCTTATCCTTTATATGTCCTATCTTTAAAGTACCTAATTCTAAAAACAGATTTATTATTC
>NW_008578873.1:0-396 GCF_000257125.1 Entamoeba nuttalli P19 | reverse complement strand
GATGTTTAATGAGTGTGTGAGACAAAATAGCAATTCAAGTTATTCTCTTCTTATTTTGTCGATAATTCAATATGTTATTTGATTGTTTCACAAATAAATACTTCATAAAGAAGAATATCATCTGAAATATTCATCAAAATATGAGATATTTCATTTCTTTGTGTTTTTATTGTATATTGAAATACATATTGAAATAAAATACTCCAAAAACATTTGAATAATCATGGTTGAAAAGAAATGAATAAAATAATATGTTCAGAACATGATTTAAAATAATATGTTTATATAATGAAATATATAACATTAAATATGTTAAATGAAATTATGAAAATAATGAGAATGAGTTGATGAAGATAGAAATAAAAGTAATGAAGAAATTGACAAAAAGACATATTA
>NW_008578872.1:0-376 GCF_000257125.1 Entamoeba nuttalli P19 | reverse complement strand
ATCAACAATAAGAGTCTCTAATGGTCAAAATGAATTCAAACTTAAGTTAATTGATAAAATCAAAAATAATGCTATGGCTCTCTATACTTGTAAGATGGCTAAGTATTGGTATCTTCAAAGAATGGATTGGATTGGTGCTGCTATTTCTATTATCACTGTTATTGTAATTGTTATAACAAAATTGAGAGCATCAATGGATGCCTCTATTGCTGGAACTGCATTAACAAATATCACTAATATTCCAACTGCCATTACCAATTTTGCAATGAGTTTGATCGAAATAGAAACGATTATGCAATCAACAGAAAGAGTTTTATTAATAAACAAAGTAAGAAATGAAGAATCGGAAAGAGTGAAAGAAAATTATGAACAACCT
>NW_008578871.1:0-539 GCF_000257125.1 Entamoeba nuttalli P19 | reverse complement strand
TTTTTTGTTTAACTATTAATTAAAATAATTATCTCAATTTTCAAACATTAAATAATAGTATAGTTATTATTTATTATCAGGTATTTGAACATAAATTGTTTTAATTGATTCAACTGTTTAGAGTTTAAGTTAGTATCTTCTTTATTAACAATAACATGCCTGTTATTGATAATACAGCATTCATCATTTGAAATACACATTATTTACATTTTATTTAAATTCCTGTTATTAACATTACATTTTACAATTATGAACAATTATCACATTAATACACTTATTCCAAATTGTTTTATTTTTATTGTATTTATGAAATTTATTAATATGACATTAATTAGACATTGTCACTTTATCAACAATTTCATTATTAGTTAATTTGATATTCTCTTTTAACTATTTGATTTTTCTTCAATGAACTTGGAGTATTAGTTATATACAACTTATCTGTAATATTCATTTTATATTGAATAATACATCTCCATTCATTAAATTATCATTGACATTATTTTAAATGAATATATTCAAGTTAACTAATACACATA
>NW_008578870.1:0-238 GCF_000257125.1 Entamoeba nuttalli P19 | reverse complement strand
TTTGTTATATCTTGTATTATCATTTCAAATGGTTTTACAATACCTTGCTCATTGATAATTTCTATTTGTCTTATATTCTATATAAATGATAGTCTTTTATAAATATTCACTTTTATTGAATATTTATTGTTTCAATTCATTGATTATTTCTTTATTTTCTATTCTTTTTGTTTTTAACATTTTTATTATTATTGTATGTAAATTTTAGCAACTAAAAAGCAAATAATAGAAAAAGAAG
>NW_008578869.1:0-308 GCF_000257125.1 Entamoeba nuttalli P19 | reverse complement strand
GATTAGTAATGGATTTGTTACCTGTCTTGATTGTGATGACTCAGCATATATTGTTGATTCACAAACAAAGGAGTGTGCTCAATGTGCTCCTAACGCTTTTAAAGATGAAAATAATAAGTGTCAACTTTGTTCTACTAAACAATCTCAATATGGACATTGTTCATCCTGTTCAGCAACAGCATGTATTATATGTGAAGACACTAATTTAGTTCTTGCTGCTAGTGGTTCAAATGCACAATGTACAGTATGTAAAGATGGATTTTATCTAATTGACAATCCAACAGATGGAGTGTATTGTAGTGCATGTC
>NW_008578868.1:0-231 GCF_000257125.1 Entamoeba nuttalli P19 | reverse complement strand
CATGAGCGTATCAATAATAAATGTATCTCATTCATCACTTTCTCTATATAATCATTTTGTTTCTTATTTTATGTTATTGTTTCCTTTCAAAACACTCTTCTTCGTTTTGAATTTAAACTATGTATTTTCAATCACTTGTAGTTCAAAGGATAAATAATTTATTTTGTTTAATAATCATTGACTGTTATTAGTCTCCAGTTGTTTAAATAATAATTAAACATGATAATTATT
>NW_008578867.1:186-1592 GCF_000257125.1 Entamoeba nuttalli P19 | reverse complement strand
CCTTGTTGTATTGTTTACCTTTATTATTATTATTTTTATGCCATTTATTGCTGTTGACATTCATTCTTTTATTTCATTGGATTTCTTTGACTTGTTTGCATTTCTTTACAATACACTTTGTTATTACACATAACCATTGCATTAAAATTTGTTGTATTTCATTCATTGGAAAAGGATATCAATATAATAAGAATAATTAATGAAATGATTTTTATTGTTGTTTAAAACGATTTGAAACGTGATTTATAAATCATGAGTTAAGTGTGTATTAAACAATAGAATATTAATGTTAACAATATAAATCAATTCTACAAAAAAAAATGATGAAATTAAAAAGAAAAACATAAATTAAAGTTTTAATTATTGATTGAAAAAAATGAATTTCAATTTCATGAATAAAAATGGTGTTGATGTGTTTTATTGTTTATATTTTCACTTTCTATTTCTTTTTATATTCAATTAAATTATTTAGAATGTTTAAAAGAAATTAAAATTATCTGATAAATTTATATTATGAAATTACCAGAAAAACAACAAAAATACATTTAATTGAAGAAACAGATGATGGTAAAAGTTCATTTGTTAATTTTATTTTTAAAACACTTTTAATGTAACTGCTGATTAAACTCAGAAACAAAACAATTAGATAATTTCAGATGATGACAGAAGTGATGTATATGTTGTTGGTACTTCTGGAATTTATGAATATGATAGAATTAATAATGAGGATATTTAAAACATTGATGAAAGTGTCAAAAATGCAGAGTTGCAATGAATTATACTAACAAGTAATTTTAACATAGACAACCTTTCTAATAATCTTCAGTCTCCATTTAAAGTTATATCTGATATTTATCCAATAAAAGAATGTTTAAAGTGATTGTGTAATGAATAACTAAATGATATACTTTGATACAATAAAAAAGAAACATGAAAAGAATTGTTTTGAAAAAGAAGAATTGATTAAATTAATTAAAAATTAGTTAATTAAGTGTTAATATATTTTTTATCTATTCTATCTTGTTCATCAAAGACTAATTGCATCTCTTCGCTGTTTAAAAAAGAATAATTTTTTGTTTAACTTAACTTTAGGTTTTTGTAGGAAAATGAGGAAAGCACTTCTTTGTTTTATAACTTCTCTTATTAAACGTTTTCAAACTTCTTCTGCTTATTCCTTCTTTTCTTTCATTTATGACTTAATTTTAAAGAATCTCATTTTCATTTTATGAACGAGAGAAGAAAATATTTCATTACTACTATATTACTGTGACTAATCTTTTTTAGTCTTAGCCACACCTTAGCAAACCATTTTCCTTGGTTAGTACATATTTCTTTTTTTATTATTATTAAATATTAAATCTTATATCATAATAAGTAATATTCAACCATAATAAACTGATACACTT
>NW_008578867.1:0-176 GCF_000257125.1 Entamoeba nuttalli P19 | reverse complement strand
TTAACTAATACATTTCTAATTCAAATACAAAACAATAACAAGATAATAACTGAGAGAGTAAAAGCAGAATTTGTATTAGTGTTTGTGTGTGGTGTTTCAGAAGTACAACCATCGATCTATAAACAAATAAAGAAAAAAAATAAAATAAGAAAGAAAGAATCATTGATGTATTTTCA
>NW_008578866.1:0-1819 GCF_000257125.1 Entamoeba nuttalli P19 | reverse complement strand
AATGAAGAAATTTGATATTATAGAACCAGAATATGCATTTTGGATTCCACAAAAGAATGAGAAATTTGGATATTTATTTACATTTGGTCATATTGATCTAGACGTTTATAATAAATCAAGGAAGTCAGTTTCTAATTGTCACCAGAAATCATTCAATTACAAAGGTATGAAAAATGCCTTACGAGGAAAAGATGGATATTTTTGTCCAAAACATATTATTATAGTTGAAATGAAATAAGTATTTTCTCTGAATAATTGAAATTTTAATGTTATTATAAAAAAATATTAATTATTTATTCTGACTTTATAGAAGTTGTTTTGTATGAGTTTAAAATTAATGATATTGTTAATAAATTAGTTAAGTGTTCAGAGGTAGTTGGATAATTACCCGTTTCTGTAATATAAATAAATTATTCAATAATGAAATTAATAATTGGGATATATAACAAACCTTCTTGTTTGTGTTTTATTTCATCAATCATTTCTTTTATCTTCTTAACAAAAATATCAATTTGAGAAAAGTCTTTTCCAATAGTTGTATTCCACTCATTAAACTCTCTAATAAAATTATTAACTTCTTTATCTATTGGAGAAACTTCTGTTTCCTCAGTAGGTTCTGAAAGAGGGGGTTGTTTGATAAGTTGGTCATCATTTTCTGTAGAAATCTTCTGAGATTCTAAAATATTTTCATTTATTAGTTGTTGTTGTTCTTGTGCCATTTTAACAAATATTTTGGAGTTTTCAAGGAAAAAAGAAAACTAAAAAATATAAAAAAAAGAATTCTTATAACGTCCAAACAATTCAATTAGTGAGTAGCAGTTTCAACAATTGAAAGATGTGCAAAAACTGAATGAGTAGTTAAAAGAATGACTGTAAAAATTGTTGTTTTTGAAAGAGTTGGAATAGTATTAGTGTAATAAGCAACACACAAAGTAATTAAAACGGTAACAATATAAGCATATTCCTTTTCAATTTTATATTTTTTATCTCCAACTGGAACTTTTGGTTTAACTTCTCCAACAACAACAGAAATAAGACAGAAGAGAGTAAAAGCAATAAATACTGCATAAAATTCTTTTGTAATTAAAGTAGCTATAAAGAATGCAAGAATAGCAAATGTAGTATAAATAACTGAAAATTTCTTATAATTTGTTCTTATTCTATCAGTAATAGCTTCTACTTTATTTGGCATGTCATATTTGAGTCCAATAAATCTATCAATTTCTTTTGAAACAGATTTAACATAATCTTTTCCCATCTTATCTTTTTTTTTATTCTGTTTCTTTTAAGTTCATTTTTTTTTGAAGTTCTTTCACCTCCTCTTTTTTCTTTTTTTCTTTAAAAGTTACAAAGATATCTATTTTTAGTTTTTTTTCGTTTTGTAGTTTTTTATTTCTTCTGATTTTTTTTGTATCAAAACCTAACAACAAAATAAACATTCTCTTTTAAGAAATGAATATTAATACCAATATATCCTTCGTTATTTAACTTGTCTTTATCACAGACTATATAATGAAAATTAACATAATACTAATTATTTAAAAAAAGAATCAACACATTTATAAATCTTTATAATAGCGTTTTTATTTTATTGGTTCTCAACTCTTACAACTCTCCAACAAATCACTTTTTCGTTACATTTTTATGAGAAAAATTTTTGTGAGAAATGGTATTGAAGCTATTTTTATTTAGAAAAAAATAACATAATTCATTCATTTTTTTAATAAAATATTTTTATCTTATCCAATATTTTCTAAAAAATTTTCTTTCATAATCATTTAGAATCAATTTGATAAAATAACAATTTATTATAAATAAT
>NW_008578865.1:0-263 GCF_000257125.1 Entamoeba nuttalli P19 | reverse complement strand
TTCTTATTTAACCAATTGTTCCATTTCAATACATCACATCACTCCAATCTCTATTTTGTTTGTTTATTTAATTTCGTTTTTTGTGACTAATGCTTTATTCCATCTTTGTTATTTTTCTTTCTTTTTCATATTCTTTTTATTTTGACTTTACTTTTATTTCTTTAATGCTGCGAATCATAAAATACCCAAATATAAACGTGTTTATTCCACTTATTTCCTAAGAACTTTCTTTCAAAAATAATATCAAATGAATTGTTAATAAT
>NW_008578864.1:457-930 GCF_000257125.1 Entamoeba nuttalli P19 | reverse complement strand
AAAAAGAGTAAGGAAGAGATTAAGGCAGAAGTTGAAGCTGTAATGAAAAGGATGAAAGAAGAAGAAAAAATGGATAGACTCTTTGAAAAAATGAGAAATCTACTTTCCTGGTAAAATCAAATAACTAAAAGAAATGAAAATTCTAATTAACTAGTTTATTTTACTTCATCAATATTAATTAATATAAATGAAATAGACACTTCATTTTCTTATTTGTAATATTAACAATAAAGTTGTAGAGTTAAGTATTATTTTCATTTAAGTATTTAAGTGATAAATTATGAATAAATCAACAATAAATATTAATAATGATTTTATAAAATTATCATGTTGAAAATTAATATAAATTATTGATGATTAAAATAATATTTAATTGTAATTGACATTTTGTTTGTTTATGAGGTTTCATTGATATTATTTATTTATATTTGAATTGAACAAATCAAAATTCATTTTTTTCTTGTTGAAGTATT
>NW_008578864.1:0-447 GCF_000257125.1 Entamoeba nuttalli P19 | reverse complement strand
TTGATATTATTTATTTATATTTGAATTGAATAAATCAAACTTCATTTTTTCTTGTTGAAGTATTTCTTTGTATTATTTTGATGTGTTTTATATTTTATTTAACTGTTGAAATGAAGAATAAAACAATATATTCTCTTTCATCATTTATTAAATCTAATAATCATTTTAGTTCTTTTTATTATATTGGTATTATTGAGATATTGATTCCACTTGATTGGCACACAGATATTTCTTATACATTTTTATTTATCTTTTTGGTTATGAAAATGATTGTATTTCGGCAGTACAAGAAATATCACAAAAAGATAAAAACAAGTAACAAAGAGAGAGAAATTCATATCAAAAAGAAATATAAATGATAAAATACTGAGTGAAAATAAATATTATTTACATTAATCATCATATTAATCATTACAATATTAATAATTATCATCATAACTATCACAA
>NW_008578863.1:0-1756 GCF_000257125.1 Entamoeba nuttalli P19 | reverse complement strand
ATATATCTAATAATTGACCTTTTTTTCTTTACATAGATTTTCATTCTATACTCTTCATTTTTTTCTTATTATGTCATTAATTTAAACAAAAATTTGTGTTGGTACTGTTGTAATTAGAAAATGAAACTTCTTCTCAAATGAAATTATATAATTTTTTAGTATATTTTGATGAATTAAATGAGTCGTAGATATTAATATTTATAACTAACATAAAAGCAAAAAAATTTAATGTATTGACATTTATTGTTTCATAAAAAATAAATGTAAAACTCCTTCAAGTAAGTAGAAATTGTATTGACAATAAATTATTTCTAACTGAAGAAGTGTTAAACAAAAACAGTAAAAAGATATCTAAATACAATACAGCAAAAAGTTTTTTAATAAAGCTAATTCCAATTATGTTAAGCCAAATACAGAGTTTTGAAAATACAATAATAATTTAAAAATAAATTGTTTTTACTTGTTTTAAATAAGAATCAATTATATTTTTTCCATAATTATTATTATATTTCAATTTGAATGATTATTTTTTATCTTCTGTTTATAAATGAATTTTATATTAATTCTTAACAAAAAATAATAAAGTCAATAGAACATGTTCATTGTTATATTTGTGCAAACATAACCATTTATTTAAAAGAAATGAAGGATGAACAAATAGAATAGTTATAATCAAGAAAATATTCAAAAGATAAAAAAGAACTTAAAAATTAAAAAGATGAGAAGTATTGTAATTGGAATTATTATTATTTGTATTGATGCAGTAGAAATAAACAAATGTATGTATGTAAGTTATAATAATGAACAACATTCAATTTCAATCAATAAAACATACCCACACTCTAAAGACTGTTATACACAAGGGTTAATTATTGAAAATAATAATTTATATGAATCATGTGGGATGTATGGACATTCTTCCATTAATAAATATTCATTTCCATCACTTCAATTACTTCATACAACACAATTAAATAATTCAGAATTTGGAGAAGGAATTACTATGGTAAATAATACTTTAATTATGTTAACATGGAAAGAACATAAATGTCATCTTATTAACCCATCAACATTAGACATTAAATCAACGTTATTTTACCCATTGCATGGATGGGGAATTACTAATGACTTAAATCAAACAATATATGTTTCAGATGGATCAAATAAAATAAGAGAAATAATAATTAAAAATAATGAAATTCAAATAGAAAAAGAGTGGAGAGTTCAACGAGGAAATGGGTTTGTAAAAGAGTTAAATGAAATGCAGTTTATAGACAATAAGTTATATATTAATGTTTATTGGGAAGATAAAATTATTATTGTTGACCTTAAAACAAAATATGTTATTGGTGAAATTTGGTGTAATATTAATAGAAGTGGAAATGAAGAAGTTTTTAATGGAATTGCTCAAATAAATTCAAATACTTTATTAGTTACAGGAAAATATTGGAATAAAATGTTTGAATTAACAATTAATTAGTGATATTCTATCAATTATTTTCTTATATTAGTTATTTTAATATTTTATTAAATTTTATAATTAAAAAAAAACAATATTTTATTAAAAGTTTTAATTTTTGTTATTTATACTTCTTTTAACAAAATAAAAAATAAAATATTGTTATTTCAAATTAAATAGTTTAGATAATTAATAATATTGAATTGTTTTTTGTATTATAATAATCTATGCTATGAAAACTATTAATATTTCGAAAATGTTTATTTCTTTAACTCTTTCTTTATCATAAATTGTTAG
>NW_008578862.1:0-717 GCF_000257125.1 Entamoeba nuttalli P19 | reverse complement strand
TATTAATGTTTAAATTTTTATTTATTTAAATAATAGATTTTTGGATATTCAATAAAAAATAAATTAGTTATGAAAGTCATTCATTTTTTATATTTTATGTGAGTTTTATGTTTTGTTATGTTTATTCTTGAATGAATAAAATTAATTTGTCGTTTTACTAATAATTCAAACATATACTTTTGAATATAACTTCATTTATGAATGTTTTTTTGTTATGAGTATCTAAATAAGATAAATGTAGTTATTGTCTGAATATTTATTGCGCTAAAATAAAAACAGAGATGTTTCTTTGTGAGAATATCTTTTAAGTGTTTATTCATTATTCTTTATCATTTTCATTGTAGTATATCTCTAAAATAAGAGTGTATATTAAAATAAAAACATTTGGATTTGTTTATATAGACATTCTATTTTATACACTCCAATGAATAGACAATCCTATTATACAACACATGTGTTCTTTTTAATATCCACTTCAACAAAAAGAAAATTATTAAACCAATTACCACAATGTGGTATTAATTTATTGACTTGATACTATCTTTCACAAACTTCAAACAACCTCAGCAACTGTTGTTTGAGTAATTCAACATGGACATGTCAGAAAATCAATTGAACATTACAACAAATGAACTAATATTCAAAACAAAACATATTTGTTATATTCAAACAAGTGCCATATTCTCAATTTAATATGAATCATAATATATACCAAAT
>NW_008578861.1:0-276 GCF_000257125.1 Entamoeba nuttalli P19 | reverse complement strand
TTTTTTCTCTTGTTTTTCCTTTTCCTTTTCTTTCTCTTTTTCAGTCTTCCAGAATTTACTAAACAATTTGCTTTGTTTTGGTGAGCTTTTTTGTGAACTTGAGTTAGAGAGTTTTGGTGTTAGAGTAGGTGATGTATCTTGAAGTGAAGAGATTGGTCGTGGTATACTAGAACGTGTCCGAGATGAGTCTCGTGAAGAGCGGTTGGAATTAGAGTTTTCAATAAGGTTAAATTCATCACAGTAAATTAAATCATCATCCAAACATGCTGATAACTT
>NW_008578860.1:0-909 GCF_000257125.1 Entamoeba nuttalli P19 | reverse complement strand
CTTCATCATATAACTAATAATTAAACATTCATTAGCAACAAGAGAGTGTAGTTTACATCCAATTTGTTAATACTAAATTTGAAAGACTCATTATTCATGTTAATTCTCATGTGAATATTCTCTTTCAAAACTGAGTGAAATAATATCATAAATAATGCCAAACATTTAAAATCAATAAAGATGGAAAAGAAAAACATAATTACTACATGAGATGAAGATGTGATAACACCACAAGAAAATGACATTAATCTATGCAATAGAAAATCATTGTGTCAATCGACATGAAGAAAAATCCAAAGAATAGAAATGAAACACAAAGTTTATAACAAGATTTCAATATAATAAATATAAATTATTTAAGAAGAGAATAAAAAGAAACATGATAAGAAAGAGAAGTGACATTGGATTAAATATTCAAATGACAATATTTTAATAGTTCTAAACAAGATATAAACAAACTATAAATGATTTAGACTTTCATTAGATAAGTTAGAAAATCATTTTGTTTTGGTTAATAAGGAAATAAATCATAAAGAGAAGAGAAATAGATTGAAAAGAAGGATAAAAAAGAAGTGAAGAAGAGAATGAAAAAGAAGAGAATCAGAATATGAAAAAGATGTAGAATAATCAAAGTCAATAAGAGACATTTTCAAATAAACAAAGAAATTATATTTTATGAAAGACATAAATTCAAATATTCAATAAGATGAGGTAAAGAATGATAGAAAAAGTCATTAATGTTTAGATAATTGAGAGATGACAATACATGGAAAGAACAAAGGATAATCCCAGTTATATTTTCATATAATAAGACAGATTAAATCAGACTCTTCAATAAGTTCTAACTCTAACATAAAGTTTCTGTTCAATATGTTTTGAGTATCTTTAAAAAAAAAGAAAAGAAGAAAC
>NW_008578859.1:0-321 GCF_000257125.1 Entamoeba nuttalli P19 | reverse complement strand
AAAAAGAAGGTTAATCATAATTGATTTCTTATATATTTTAATGTATTTTTGAATATGACATATGCTTGTTTCATTATTAATTTTATACAATTTATTATGTTGAAGTAATTAATAGAAATACATATTATATTTGTTTAATCAATACGCAAAATAAAATTAAATAGTAAATAACATTAAAATCTAATTCATTAATATAATATCAGTATTTCTCAGTTGAGTAGAACATAAAATACACAATGAGTATTATATTTAGAATGTTTTAATAATAAAATATCATATTATCATCACATTCTTATATATTATGAATTAATAATTCCATTA
>NW_008578858.1:0-3297 GCF_000257125.1 Entamoeba nuttalli P19 | reverse complement strand
GGTGAAACTCAAAAGATAGGTTGTATGTCAATATAGAAGAAATGGGTGAAAGATTAATAAGCATAAGAGAAGAATATGTTATTGAATTAATTAAAATAGTGATCTACTACTGTACCAGAGAAAGTGAAATAGGAAAAAGCAATAATAATAAAAACAACAGATAATAAAATGATAGAACAGTTATAAAAAGATTAATACACAAAGAGACGTAGACTGGTTAGAAGAAACAAGCGTTAATGCAAATTGTACAATGAATTATTAAAATTATGTTAATAAGAAATATTGAATATTTGGTGTAAATAACAAATTAAAACTTAAACAGCTATATTTGGCACTGAATTTAAATAACTTCATTTAAAAAAAAAGAATAACTTGAAGCAATTAACTTGTTCAATTGCTAATATAAATAAAGCCTGAATATTAGATAAATTACAAAATTAGTTAAATTTTTCAAATAAAATTATTATAAAAATTTAATCTTTTAAATTTTAGATTATATATTTAAAGGAATAATTTCTAAACCTTCAAATTTTTCAGAACCTAATGGTTGTTCTTCCATAACTATCTCTCCATTGACATTTATCATACCAACAAATGACTTAAATTTATTATCAACTTCATATGATTTAAGATAAACTAAAATATCTTCATTGAATGGAAGAACTTTGATGCTTGAAAATCCATGAGTTTTGTCATATTGTTTGTCTTCAATAAGTCTTGGATTATTTAAATTTTCATCCAATTCAATAATATATTTACAGCTATTCAATTTTTCATCTTCTTGTTTATCATAGGCTTTATTGCTACATTTTCTTGGAGCAAAATACCATTTTTTCTTTAAATTTGAATATACAACTGCTTCATTTGTAATATATCCAGGAACTTCAATATTTAGTGCATTTAGAATATTGTTATATACACCCGACCAATCCTCATATTCAAAACTACCTTCTTTATTAACTTTTTGGACATAATATTTATTGGTCCTATCAACCCTTCCTAATGAGTCATACGTATTTGGCCCATGACTTCCTACATACAATTTATCACCTACCACTGTTGCCCATTCATTTTTTGCACCTGATGTTTGATTTCCATTTCCATCAGCAATGATAATCCATGGGTAGAAGTTTTTATGTTCTAAGTCTAGCTGAGCAATAACACCTGTCTTATCATCAAAGACATAAAGGTTATTGAAATATTGGATAACTTCAGATAATTCATTACCTCTTCCATTATAATTTAATTGGGTTTGGGTTTGAAAACTCTTTTGTGTATTTTCTGTAAAACTCCATTTATTATCTATTTTACTAATCATACCAAAATGGATTTTTGAAATAAACTTATTATCTTCAACATTATATTTATCATTGTCACTTACATAAATTAATTGGAATGCAAAAGAATTTTCATTGTATGTGGAATAACCTGACATTGATTCTGGATAAACTAAATCGTTACTCTTAAGAAAAATGGATTTTAAATGGCTTAGTCTTGAATTAGACACTTTTGGATAATCATATATAACTAAAACTTCAAATAAGAATAAAGTAATAACACCAGCAATAAAAATACTAAAAAGTAATAACTTCTTCATCCTATCTAAATAACTATTTTAAGTTCAGTCTAAATAGTTTATTATGAATTTAAATATTTTGAAAATCATTAATTATAAAACATAAAAAAATAAATTTTTTATGTTTTTTACAACATTTTAAAAAAATTTGTTATTTTTTATCAATAAGGTAGATTACTCTAAGATTATTTTTCACATACTTAATACCTGAAAAGGATGAACTGTATTAAATGATTTGGTTGCATAAATATATTAAAAATAAGAAAAATATTAATTAAACATAAATACACATGATATTTTTAAGGATAGATTTTTACGTCAGAACTCAAAGATATTAAAAGTGAACATAAAAATAAAACCACTCAAATTATAAGGACAAATCGTGATGAAATTCAAATAAAAATAACAAGAACATTTTAGAATCTTAGATATTCCACATGTTTCTCTATAAATAGGTGGAAACTAGTTTTTCCAGACAATCATGTCCAGTAATAAATATGCTATTGCTAAGCACACAAAAATTGCTGATAAAATTTATGTTGACCATGTTGTTAAAAAGGATGAAATAGATAAAATTCTTGATGACATGTTTGATTTTGATGAGGTTGATTTTGATATTAACTCATCTACTTCTTCTGAGGCTATTGAAGAAAAACAGCAGCTTTCATGTTCTTTTACGCAGTTGTCTTTATAGATTCAGATTATTATGTAATTCACATCAACAATGATTTTTGGAAGATTTTCATTTTGTCGTTTTTTTAAAAATAGAATTACTACTTTTTAATGTATTTTGTGACAATTCTACAAAACTAACACCCTATTATTCTGTTTTTTTTAATAGAAAATTGGAACATTTTATCATTAAGACGTTATAACGATATTATCCACTAGTTTAAAATCCTATTTATAAAACAAAACCATAAAATTATAAACATTACTTTTTTATGTAATGCCATTTTAGTTACAAATCTAACTCTTCACATTATTGGTATTGATATGTCTTATTTTTAGAACTTAATTCTTAATAATTTATTACTAAATAGAATCTAAAACCTTCCTTTTAGATACACAAAACTTATTTTTTGGTGTAAATAAATATTGAAAATATCTTAACATATTATCTTTCAAAAATTGAAACTATTTCTGTTAATTATGAACGTAGTTTATTTTTCTTTTATTAATTTCTTTGGATTCAATGACATTATCATTAAAATAAAAATAAAATTTGTAACTAAACAATAATCAACAAATTTTATTTTTAGCACAAATTTGTGTTTATCAATCCAAAAAAAATTAATGTATCACTTTTAGCTATTTTTACACTTCTGAACTAATACAAACAATTTTTGGTTATTAATCTTTTGTAAAGGTTACATCATCTTTTTTTGAAGCACTTGATAATTCAGTAATTAGAATTGATTATTTAACACTTAGACATAAAAAACAAATTTATGAATAAAATAGTTTATAAATATAAAATATAAGTATATTATACAAACAATATGAATAAGTCAGATACACAAGAAAGTCTCTGAACTAAATTTTGCATTTACTGTATCAACGAAAATTTTTTTCAAGAAAAATGCTTAACATTAATTTTTCATAAGAATAATTTTATGGATAAATAACATTTTATAAGAAATAATTTTTTGATAAATTGTTATTTTAAAAAATAAAAGAAAAATAATATAATGAATAATAAAAAAGAATAATAAAAAAAG
>NW_008578857.1:0-456 GCF_000257125.1 Entamoeba nuttalli P19 | reverse complement strand
TTTTTGTTAATTATACTCCAATTTTGAATTATATTTTACAATTTGTAAATATTCAAATAAATGCCATATATTTGATGATTTTCTTCTTTTATTTAATTGGTTGTTGTGTTACTATCTTCATCATATGACTTGTGTTACTTCTTTTCTTCTTTACATAAAATTGTGTATTTTATGTTTTTATTCTTCCCATCATTCATTATTTAATATATCACTTTATCTGATACATCCTATCCACACCATCAAATTTATATTGTTTGATATTTTAATGGAAAGGGAGTGTTAGTGATAAGTAATATGATTAAAATGGTTTAATGTTTAATGTATTTTTATGTGTTGTAATATTCATTTATACATTTAATGGTTTTGGTGTGTTTAACAATTTGTTATTTGAGAGTTGTAGATGAATTAGAAAGAAAACAGAAATAATTTTCATAATACATTTAATTTTAATGTTAA
>NW_008578856.1:0-826 GCF_000257125.1 Entamoeba nuttalli P19 | reverse complement strand
CACAATCAAACATACTCCGTAGAGCTGCTATAAGAAGAAGACTCATTGGGATTAATCTCTATTAATACATGAAGAATAGAAGCTATTTCTATTAACACTTAATTAATTACTTGATATTAAAATATTTAAACCTAAGTCTAGTCTTACTATGTAATATTCTCTTAAACACGACATCTTTATCATTTATTACCTTTTTAATTTTCTTGACTGTAACTTCTAAGAAATAATCCCTTGTATTTAACAGGCATAAATATAAGTCAAAAATCAATGTTTAATTAGTAATTCTGATTTATTTACAATTTACTTTAATTGATTTTATATTCATTCTAAACCAAGCTCAGCATTTGTGAATGACCATCCCCTTTATATTACAACGAAAGATATTAAAAACAGACTTTTTACATACTTCTTCTATTTATTCGAAATGTATGATTAATGAAAACAATAAATGTTGTGAAGTTATTTTAAATAATTATTATTTTCAACATGAGTTATATAATAAAAATTATTTGAAATTAAAAGTATTGTGATGGATAAATTCCGTCAATATTATTATCTTTTAAGTTATGGTTATTATAATAAAAAAGATCAATGATTAGAAATTTCCATAACAGGATTTTCTTCACATGGAGAAGTGATTATCACAGATTCATTAATATGCTCTATTTCTTCAATATAGTTCATTTCCAGCATGCTCACATAAGAAGGATTTTCTTCTAATGTGCTGTCTGAATTTTTAGTTATGTTTATTGTAATAGTTTAAAAATAATATGAAAATATATTTTTAAAGTAAGCAAAAAATAGATAATTAAGTGTTAATAGAATT
>NW_008578855.1:0-207 GCF_000257125.1 Entamoeba nuttalli P19 | reverse complement strand
GAAAGAATGATTAGTAATTAATTTGTTTTAACCATAAATTTTTATTAAATTTTATCTTCTTAAAAAAAGGGGGAGTTTCTAGCTTAAATCACAAGAAAAAAAGACCAATTAATAGACATGTCTACATTTAATGTTATGATTATTAATAAATATTTATTTCAGTCTCTTAATATTTTTTATTTCTACTTTGTATTTATTTATATGTTG
>NW_008578854.1:0-1175 GCF_000257125.1 Entamoeba nuttalli P19 | reverse complement strand
ATCAATTTCATCGGACTGCCATATTCCTAATTTAAAAACAAATAAATAAATAAATAAATAAGAAAAGGATATTATTAAATAAATCAAAAAATATATTATTCCAAATATGAAAGATATTATGGGATATTGGTTTTATCACTATTAAATCAATATTGTAGAAATTCTAGAAAAATGTTCATGAATGTAAATACAAAATTTAAGATATTAAAAAATTTAAAATTTTATTAATATTTATTATTAATTATTATAGTTTTAGTAAATTAAATTAATTTTAATAATTCTTCAAAATCTTGGTCATTTAATTCATTTGGTTCATCTTTATCTTCTTCATAATTTTGAATAAATAATTGATCTAATCCATCTTCATCTTGTTTTCCAATTTCTATTGTTGTAGGAACAGCTTTTTGTTCACAAACACCATCTTTTATAGTTACAAGAATACAAATAACAAGTTTTTTAAACATATCTTTACGAGAACATGCAACTGAAAATTTTTTACAAGTTCTATCAGCACGATTATAATCTTTTCCTGTATATTTAGATCTTCCATATCCTCTACAAATTACATTTGGAAAATGAATAAAATTAATTTGAGTAATTGTTGTATATTGAAAAACATATTTTGTTATTCCATTACTTTGTATTTCATCTTTAAAATCACAAGTAATTGATATAATTTCTGTTGACCAAGCATTAAATCCAATATAATAATTACAAAGATTATACATTTGTGGTAAACGTAATGTATGTTGATTGTTTGTTAATTTCTTTGGATTAAATATTTTTAATTCATATTTATTTGAATGAATTTTAAAATATTTTCCTAATTGATTATGACATTTAATCCATGCATTATGACTAAAATACATAAAATGCATTGTACTTGGATTATTTTTTAATCTATTAGCTTTATATAATAATCCAAATGTTGTAAATAACACAATCATTTCATTTTCATCATTTTCATCTACATCTTCAATAAAAATACTATTATTAAATGAAGGAACAGTAAATGGAATAATTTCATCTTGTAAAGACTCTTGCATAATAAGAAGTAAAGAAAAGAATAACAATTAATATTTTAAAGTGAGTTAATAATTTGTTATACTTAACATAATTTATTTTTATAATTTTTAATTAATAAAAATATAATAAAAATATAATAAAAATAAAAA
>NW_008578853.1:0-1477 GCF_000257125.1 Entamoeba nuttalli P19 | reverse complement strand
AGAAGGAAAGAAACTTTAAAGATAATTGAAAGAACAAGAATTAAAGAAAATAAAAGTTTTAATAATTTTTGTAATAAAAGAAGGAAGAAAAGAACTTAAATAATATTAAATAAAAATAATATGACACAACAAACGTTTAAAACAATTCTTGTTGGAGACTCATTTGTTGGAAAAACATCAATTATAAATAGATTTATTAATGCAGAATATTCAACGGATTATAAGTCTACGATTGGATCAGATATATCACAGAAAGAAATTATTGTAGACGGATTATTATACTCACTTAGTATTTGGGATACTGCAGGGCATGAAAAATATCAAAGTGTTATTAAATCATTTTATCGTGGAAGTGATTTTTGTTTATTAGTTTATGATGTTACTAATGAAGAATCTTTTATTCATTTAGATAAATGGTGGAATGAATATCAACAAGAAGATGTTGACAAAGCAAGGGAGGCTGTTGTAATGGTTATTGGAAATAAAGTTGATAAAAGTCAGGAAAGAGTTATTACCGAAGAACAGGGAAAGTCTCTTGCTAATGAAAGGGGATGGTTATATAAAGAAACTAGTGCATCAGAGAATATAGGTATTGAAGAAATATTTAAAGAATTGATACGTTCAAAAAATCCATTAAAAAATTCGTTTGTTTTTATTGTTATTTTATTTAGGTATTACATTTCCGATTGAAAATATTATTGATTTTTAAATAGAGTAAAATATCCTCAACCACCTCCAATAGTTGAAATACAATTAAATGTTCACAAAAAACAATGTTGTTGAATTAAAGAATTGGTAAATTTTAAAACCATTAAACTATATTTTTATTATTATTATATTAGTTATTTATTATTTATGAAAATATTTGGCGTTATGAAAAAATGACAAATGAGACTCGTAAAGAGTGTTTATGAAAAGTTTTTTTTTATAGTGAAAATTAAAAATAGAAAATCTTATTTTAATTAAGGAAAAAAGAGAAAAGATTCTAATAAATCGGGAAAATAAATTGGAAATTACCAAAGAACTAAGGAAACTATGAACTGGAAATTTATAAAATGAGTGGTTTGTTAATCATTTAACCTGAAAAGACAAATAAAACAAAAAGACAGGAATACTTATTTCTAGTATTTTCACATAAAAGAAAATCTTCTTTTGTAAGAGATTCTAAAGACAAAGAAAAGGGAAGAGACGAAGAAACAAAGGAAGATAAGGAGGCATTAAAAAAAGAAATGGAAATACTCAATAAACCAATGGAAGATAGTTATGTTAGTTTGTTCATTAATTTTATTCTATAAATATTACTATAAAGGTAAATTATTTAACTGGTATTTATATTGTTTTAGAATTTAAAACATCATCACGTGGAAAATTAGTCACTAATGGTGACATTATTAAAATGGTTATCAAAGGTCTGAGTCATAGTAGCGATCAAACTGGTGCTACTGTAGAAGAATTCTTCAAACAAATAGATTCTAGA
>NW_008578852.1:1311-1736 GCF_000257125.1 Entamoeba nuttalli P19 | reverse complement strand
ATGTATTTAAATCCACTAAATGAACTTCCTCTTTTTAATTCTTATGTTGTAGTTTATGATGTACCAAAAGAAATTATAAATAATCAGAAAGTACCGGTTATAATAATAAATGGAGAAGATCCATTTAATTTTATTCGGAAATTTGGAAAGAAATATGTAGGACTAAAATGTCCACATGCACAATTTACAAAAGCAAAATCAGCAATAACACTTGGATCATTGGGTGAAATACCATTAACAAAAGAATATTTAAATACACCAATAACAATTATATGGGAAAATGGAGAAAGACTAACAGTTAATTATAAGATATATGTCATGAAGTATTATGATTATAGTTTGAATCAGAAATTCCAAGAAACACTTGAAAGAAGTGAAAGAAGAGGAATACGAAATGGAATAAGAATAGAATATTTTGAAGAAGG
>NW_008578852.1:0-1175 GCF_000257125.1 Entamoeba nuttalli P19 | reverse complement strand
AAAGTAAATACATTAATTGTAAAAAGTTTTAATAGCTATGGGGACTATTATTTGGATAAATTAAAAGAATGTGTTGATAAGTTTGATTCCAATGATTATCCAATTCAAGTAATATTCCCACAAAATGGAGGAGGTATGGTGAGATTTGCACAAATAATTGAGAAAGTATTATCACCATATGATGATTTTGATTATATATATTCATCAAGAATATCAGGAACTACAGAAAATATAATGAAAAATGGTGGTATAGGCATATGTAATCCTGAAACATGTGAAATCAAAGAACGTAGGGCTGGTTTGAAAAAACTTGGGTCATGGTATACAAAACCAAGAATTATTAAATATGGGGATGTTGAACATAAAGTTACACAACCATCAATAGATCGGATGTCGAAAAATGATCTGATCAATTATTTATATCGTTATCCAAAATTGAAATTAATAAGATAACCATGAAAACCAACAGAAATAGTAGTTTATACAGATTCATATTGTCATTCTGCATGTTCATTGGTAACAAATGGATTAAAAGAATGGGGAGGAGCTATTCTTGTAGGATTTGATGGTGATCCGTATGGAAAAGATGAAGAATTTGAAGTAGGAGTATCATCATCTTATGATATTCTTAATATTAATGAAATATATCCAAATAATAGTTTACAACAAAATGGATATGAATTGGAATTGACATTTTCAGAAACATACAGATATAATTATGAATACAAGGAAACAATTCCAAGAGAATTTTTACCAGATATTATAGATGAAAGAGTGAATATTTATCAATTCTCAAACAATAAGATAAAAGAATTTGCAGAAGAAACAAAGAAAATAGTAGAAAAATATAAAACTAAATGTAATCCAAAGAATAAAAGATTAGTTAAAAGAGATGAAAAATGTGATGAAGAAATTAATAAAAAGCATGGGCATGGAGGATATGAATGTGGGTATAATGGAGAATGGAGTACAAAATGTGTACTAGCTTATTGTGATGATGGATATAAATTTGATTATATCAACAACAAATGTATTGAAGACGTTTGTTCAAGTGCACTACCAATAAGCATAATAAATGTAAGCATGGTTATTATTGGAATAATCGCATTAATTCTCTTCTAATTGAAGAAAGAATAATTTAAAATAACAATTTAGTTTAATAAAATAAAGAGAAA
>NW_008578851.1:0-380 GCF_000257125.1 Entamoeba nuttalli P19 | reverse complement strand
GAAAACAGCATTAACGTGGAGTCTACACTTTGACATAGATGCTCTATTCTATAGTTTCTTTAAACCCTAAAAATTATTTTATTAATTTCCTTTTTTGTTTTTCTTTCTTTTCTTTCACACAATTACACTTCGACTCTTTTTACCTATAAAATCAGGATATTACTGTATTATCCTTTAGAATGAAAATAACATTCATATTTGAGTATAATAAAAAGATAATATGAGAACAATAGAATTATAGTTTATAAAAGAAAGAGTAAAACCCTGAACTGAACTTTATTGCCAAAGGCATGACTAAGGGAACTAGCTGCAGAGGTACTAGACACAATAAAACTCACATTCTTTGCAAAAGATGCGGAAAAAGATCATGGCATTTACAA
>NW_008578850.1:0-215 GCF_000257125.1 Entamoeba nuttalli P19 | reverse complement strand
AAAAAATCACTTAACTGTATTGTTTTGTAATCTCTGTGCCATAAGAATAATACCAAATATAATGAATTTTCATAAGTTATAAAATCTTTTTCAATCAGCAACTTAATTGTTTTGAATTTTTATTGATACTCTCAAGTATATAATTAATGTTGTGTTGAGAAGATATTATATGTATAAAAATTACTAATCAATTACCTTCGTTACTGAATATATAT
>NW_008578849.1:17544-18173 GCF_000257125.1 Entamoeba nuttalli P19 | reverse complement strand
TTCCTTCAATTCCAATTAACTGTTAATGTTTCTGCTGTGGTACTTTGTATTGTTGGTTCAGTATTTATTGGAGAATCCCCATTAAATGCACTTCAAATGTTATGGGTTAATATGATTATGGATACATTAGCAGCATTAGCACTTGGAACAGAAAAACCAACAGATTCATTATTAGATAGAAAACCATTTGGTAGATTTGATTCACTCATTTCATTTAAAATGTTAAGATCAATTGCTTTCCAAGCAGTATATCAATTAATTATTACATTGGCTATTGTTTTTGCAGGAAAATATATTCCATTCCTTAATTCACCATGTGGATTTGTTAAAACTGTTGGACATTCAGGAGGAGAAGATTTTAGTAAATATTGTGCAGGAGATAATCTTGGATTTAAGAGTATTAATGATGTTAAAACTGATACTGTTGAACTTCAAACATTAGTATTTAATATGTTTGTCTTTGCTCAAATCTTTAATCTTTTCAATTCAAGAAAAGTAAATGGTGAACATAATGTTTTTGAAAGATTGTTTTCAAATTGGTACTTCCTTGGAATCTGTGGTGGTATTTGTATTTGTCAAATTATTATTGTTCAATTCCTTGGTATCTTATTTGGTGGTGTTCCATTTAA
>NW_008578849.1:0-17534 GCF_000257125.1 Entamoeba nuttalli P19 | reverse complement strand
TGGTCTTTCATGGCAAGGTTGGTTATTATCAATTGCTTCTACTATACTATCCATTGTTGTTGGACAAATTTCCTTCTTTATTCCTGTACCTGCATCTAAACCAAAGAAATTTAAGAAAGAGTCAGTATCACTTTTCAGTAAAATTAAAAGTAAGTTTGGTAAAAAGGAATATGAGTCTATTGGTAGTGATGATGAATAAAATATTTTGACTATTTTGAAAAACAAAATAAATAAGAATTATTTTTGGTTATTTTTTTAATTTTTTATTTAAATAATAAAATATTAATTGTTATTTGATTTATTTTCTATCATTCTTTTATTTCCATTCATTTTATGTTTTTTTTTAAATTTCATCAATTTATTAATTCTTCATTTAAGTTACTATCATTTCTTTATTTGAATTTTAATGTGTATTAAATTTCTCCTATTCCTTATTGTCTTATTTTATGCTGAATATTTTCCTACCATCATATTATTAATTCATAATTTCATTTATCATCAACTAAAACATATACATCTTTTTTTCTTTGATAATACCTCAATTATCATATATACTTGAATTCTAATAAATACATAATACTTATTCTTCTATTATAATAATTAATATTCTATCATTACAAATAATAATCACTGCTATCCTTGAAGTGTTCAATAAGACATTTTCTCACCACGTCAAGTATCATAATTAAATAGTAATTGATGGTTCAATAACTTATTTCATTTTAATGTTTATATAAAGTATCTGACGTATTATTTTCAAGTTTCGAATTAAATTATAATGACAAAATAAATATAAGAGAAAATAAGACATAATAGAGAAATAATATATGTAGAAATAATACATATTATATTATTAATAAATAGAATAATACACAAAGAGTCTATAAGAAGAATAAAGATACTAAAATTCCAATAAGACTTTCCCATTAATACATTAAAAACAAGTATTATCAAAACTATAAAAGATTTAATATTTTATATTTTCAATTATGATAATATATTAGAAGAAAAATTATCTAATTTTCGTGTGATAAAAAATACATATAAATATTAAGTAGAAGATAATGAAGAAAATGAAAGAATCATTTCTCAATATGAAGAAAAATTTCATCCATTTTTATTAGAACTAAAAAATTGTTAAGATCTGAATATATACATTAACTAAACAAGTGGTCAGGATATGTAGTAACATTCTATAAACAATACAAGTAAAACAGGAATAGTTTTGTTAGTTTAAGAATGAAATAAATATAATATTTTTTTTCTAAGAAATAGAGAATAGAAAATAAAACCAAACCAATATTAACGTTGTTTAATTCAATTTACTAATTTTTTAGGAGACAAAGAAACAAGTGAGACTTCTAAACAAAAGGATAATTCAAGTTGAATTAAATATTTTAAAAACAATGAGATAACAGAAAAGTGTTTTTAATACCTTTTTTATTGAATTTAATTTAAAGAACTTAAAAAAAAATAAATAAATGCCACCAAAGAAAAGTAAAATACATATAAACGAAAATGAATTAAAAGAAAATAATGATAATAATAAAGAAAATTTAATAAAACAAAAAATAAATGAAGATAAATATCAAATAATTGATAAATCATTTGAAGTACTTGAACCATTTTTTCAAAAAATAGAACAAAGGAAAGGATTTGGAATGAAAGAAGCAATTATATATCATTCAGAAATCTTTGATTTATATATTAAATTAGACACAGGAGTTAATGAAGAATTAAATAATTATATTAAACAAAAAATTGAAGAACGAATAATGAAATTATTTAATTATTTTAGTGAGTTTGTAATGCAAAAGTCATTAGATAAATTTGTTTCATCATTAAGAGATACACTTGATTTAATAAAAGTTGTATCACCAGAGATTATAAGAGTATTTAATTCATATGATGAAAGTGTTGGAATAAATGAACAAGTTACAACATTAATTAAAAGAAAACGAATAGAATTTATTAAAGGTATTAAAGATAAAATGGATATAGTAGACAAATTAGTAGAAGTATGGAGGTTATCAAGAAAAGGAGAAAGTGTTGATGTTTCAGTTGTATGTGATGTTTTAGAATTTTATAAAGAATATCTTCCATCATTACAAGAATATAAAAAAATGTCAAAAGAGTTTTATGATACTCTTATAATTGAATCAATTGATGAATATAAAGAAATTAGTGATGCATATTATCAAAATGGATTAAAAAAATATCTTGAATTATTTGGATGTTTTTATTGTGAAGAAAAAGATAGAATAAAAAGAGGAAGAATTGATAATAATACTGAAGAAATATTATTAACAAATTTATTAAAAATTATTAAAAAACAAGAAAATAAAGTTAATAGTAGTATTGAAGAAATTGTCAGAGATAAAAACTTTTCATTACTTAAAAGAATAGATGAACTTTTTATTGAAAATAACGAAGAAACAGTATTAAATAATACTGTTAAAAGTATTAAAAGTCTTTTATTAAATATGATTATTGGTAAAATAAGTTTAGATAATATTAAAGAATCTGTTGAATTAATTATTGAAATATTTAATCTTTGGAAACAATTCTTTCATTGTTTTAGTTGTAAAGGAAAAGCTAAAATGGAAAATTTATTTAAAGAAGTACTTATAGAACAATCAAATTATATAAACGATAAAGATAATATCATTATTCCTACTTTATTCTCTCGTTATATTAATTTAATTATTAGAAAAAATAGTATGGTGTGTGTAGATAGTGACTCAGTTAATAATACAATAGAAACTGTTTTTAAAATTGGTGAATTTATTGTTAACAAAGATATTTTCTGTCATTTCATTTGTAAAAACTTTATTGAACGATTAATTTTAATGAATAGTAATGAAGAAAATGAAGAAATATTAATGAAACATATGAGAAATTTTGACCGTCTTGGAGTAATGAAAATGATTAAAATTCAAACAGAATATAATCAATCTATTGGTTATAGTCAACAATATTCACAAGAAGTAAAATCAAATGATTTTAATTGTCTTGTTTTCGGTGGATTAAATGTATATTTAAAAGATAAATATCAAATGAAAATTGACTCAATGACAACTGAAAGATTTGAATCTTTTACAAGATTTTATATTAAAAAGAAACCAACTCAAAAATTGACAATGTGTCTTGAAAAGTCAAGTGGGATAATTAAATATGAACAAAAGTATTTTATAACTGCAACATTACCTCAAATGATGATTTTATTATTATTTAATACTCATAACATATTAAAAATTTCAGAAATCGCTCTAGATTTAAATCTTCCTTCTTCTTTTATAAAAAATGCTATCAGTGGAATTATTCATAAACAAATCCTTTGTCAAAATACTAGTCTTATTGAAAATGAAACTCAAGTTTCTGTTAATACAAACTTTAATCTTAAAGTAAGAAAAATTTCAGTAATGATGGTATTAAAAAAGTTGATTAACCAAACCCAACAAGAACAAATAAAAAAAGATGATAATGATGAAGATGAAATACTTAAATTAAGAGAAAATCTCTTAAAATGTACAATTGTTAGAATTATGAAACACTCAAAAGTTATGAGTTGTCAACAACTAATTCAACAAACAATTACTGCTGTACAAAAAACTTTTAAAGCTCATGTGAATGTCATCAGAAGAGTGATTGAAATATTGATTGATCAAAATTTCTTAATGAGAGATGGACAAGATATTCAATATGTTGCTTAATTAATCTCTCTTTCCTTAAACAAATATTATTTTTTTTACTCTGTAAATTATAATTTTAACTCTTTATTAATTTTTTAATACAAAGAACTTATTATTTCTATTAATTAACAATTTGGAATCTATTCTATTTTAATATAGATTATTCTAAAACTAATTCAATTAAAATTAATGTTCAAGACAATCAGTCCATATTCCATCACCTGCGTATTGAATTAAATCAATAACGACTCCTGAATTTTGTTTTTTAATATCAACAGCAGATGCTTTCATTAATCCAATGGCAAGAGGAGATTGAACTCCTTCTCCCATAATTAATACATAATTCCCTGCAACAATATCATCTGGTAACTTTCCTCCAGCAGAAGTTAATCCTGGAGCCATAATATTGCTTCCACTTAAAACGTGTTTAATTGCTCCTTTATCAACTTGAACTTGTTTCATCATTTCAGGGTCTAAACTATAAATATATATATTATAATTAATAATAAACTAATTTAATACAATTATTTTGTTGGGACTTAATTATAATTAACAAAAATATTATAAACAAACAAGTCATAGCAAGTTGAAGTGTTGGAATAAAATTTTCTTTTTGTTGGAAGAAATAAACTTTATTATTTGATAAAATTGCTGTTGAATGATCAATTTTTGAATTAGCAGTAAATAATGGAATATTTTTGGGGAATAACTCATCAATAGGAAGTCCTGGGTATTGAGTTGAAATACTTTGTTTAATATGTTTTGTTTGTGATGCTTTAACTTGTTTTAAAGGTCCAAAATCTTCTCGTGTAAACTTTCTAAACATTCACCTTTTCTGATAATTTTTAGGTTTTTTCTTTTAAACTTTTCTTTTTATGTTTTTATAATTTTAAGAATAGTTTTTTCTTATAAATTTTTTTTATTGAATAGTTTTGATGCATATCTTTTATCTCACAAGAACTTGAAAGTGAATGTTATTGAATTATAGTAATAATTGATTTGAGATATGCTTTCGACAACTTTTTGTCAAAATATGAAGATTCAATCTCTGTTTGTTTTATTTGACAATCTTCACAGAAAATAGTCTTTAGAGTATTTATTAATTTTAATAACTCTTCTTGTGTACAGTCTTTCTTTTCTAAAAAATAGCATATTGGAAGTAATCCAGATAATTTGAAATGTTTCTGGTGGGAATGGAATAAAATATTCAGAGAAGAAATTAAAGAGTGACTGTATAGAGGAAACAATGCATTTTCCATAAAATGCATCCCATAGAAGTCAATTACTCTATGAACAAGTACATTCATGAAATGCTTTTCTACTGAAATACCATACATATCTTTAATGTTAAGAGTTTTAAAAGAATTTTCATTTAGTTTTTTAATACCATTCATTAATTCAATTGAAGAAAATTCACAATAATGGAAACAATGAGAATAGACAAGTGATAGGGTATTGGCTAAATGGATGTTATTTAATAAAATTGAGATATTAAATCCATCTGATACTGTGAGATTAGAAATCGTTCGGTTGAGAATTACCTTTTCAGGTTCATAAATTCCAAGACATGAAGGGGCATAACCAAGACAACAAGCTGGAGATTGGTTTATGAGAGGAAGGACACCTTGCATAAAAGTAAGAATTGAAGGTAAAAATCCAAAATATTCATAAGAAGTAGTTATTTCATCTAAGGCTGATAACAAAGAAATAGTTGAAGGATCAAATCCATATTGAACTCTGAGATAAATAGCATAGCTTTGTATTTTCATAACATTCATTGGTGTTAATGATGTTTTTTGATCCAGATATGACTTAATTATTGATTTATATTCTTCTAAACGAATTCTTTCAAATGAGTATAATGGTGGATTACATTTAGGCATTGAAAGAGGACGAAGACTTTGGCTGATAACTTCATCAATTTTCTTATTTGGCATTTTAAAATTTGAAGTGAAAGGGATTAGAATCTTTACAATTTCTTGTAATACTAAAGCAAGTGATAAATTATATAATTTAATTGAAGGTGAAATAGTACGTTCTGAAGAAATTCTAATAATCATATTGATTGTTACAGCTGCTAAAATACATGAGAAACAATTAGAAACTTCAATCATTGATTTAACGTAATATGGCATTCTTTTAAATGAATTCTTTCCATAAGAACAAACAATCATCTCTATTGTGAATTGAATTTGTTGAATATGTGAAATCCATTCATGAAGTAAAATAATATTCTTATTGTTCGTATGAAGATTTAAAAATAAATCAAAATCATTTACACTAATAAGGTCATAATACGATATAATAGATACAATATTTTCATAATACTTAGAATGAAAAGATTCCATTACTTCATTCATCCAATCAAAATTATATTTTTTATCATCACTGATTGATGGGGTTTTGTCTTCTTTTGAAACTAAACAAATATTTTGTAAAGAAGGAAAATTAATATTACAATAATCTAAAATTCGTTGGGTTGCGAGAAAGTTATTTTTTTCATCATTGTTTCCATAAACTCCATCACATAAACTTTTAATAAACCTTTCAAATGAATTTGATGATTCATAAATTTCATTATCAGAAAACCTAAACTCCATTTGAATTTGATGAAGGTAATGGTCTAAGTCTTTTAATGATTTGTTATTTGTTTTTAATTTTAGTCTGCATTGTTCATAGAGTCCAATTAAATATTGAAAAGTATAATAATGGTCTTCATTAAAATCAACTACTAACTTTTTATTTCTACTTTGTGTTTCTAGAGATTCTGTTTTATATGAATCAATTAATTTTTGAATTGAACAATAAATACCCAACATCATTCTTATTGTACGTTCATCACTATAAGAATAATGATTTATTTTCATACTTTTATCTAATTCAATAAAGTGTTGTTTCATCATTTTAATTTCAGTAAAGTGTTGTTCTTTAAATGAACCAACTAACATCATTCCTAATCTTCCAATTTCACAACTCAAAGTTCCTGGAAAAATAAGACTTTTATTATCACTATAGCATTCAATTAATAAGTTATATTTTTGAATAAGTTTAATACATTTACTTTCATCATATGTTCTAGTTTTAATTTCTTCATTTGAATTGATATAGATGGAAGTTGGTTTCATGTTGTAAAAATTAACTTAGTGATTTATAGTTTATTTTACTTAAAAACAATTATAAAAAAATACGGATTAAGAAATAAATTAATTTTTATCAGAAGAACTTTCACTTTTGAATGTAGAAATATTCTTAGTGATGAAGAATGAAGCAATGATAAGAAGAAGAGAAAGCCAGAAAATAATTGCAAAGACAAGTCCCATCCATCCACATAATGGGAACATTAAAAGTCCTCCAACAAGATAGAAGACAATGAGTGTTGCTCTGTTATAACAAATGGTAATAGTTTTAATGAATTTAACTTTACCAAGGAATGAAAAGAATGGAAGAAGAATAAACATTAATCCAAAAACAATACAGAACAATGCCTGAAATAGAATTGCCAATCCACTTTGAGATGTAAAAGCAGGGAATTTACTTGGTGACCTATACTTAGAATACTTATTCTTACAGAAATGGGTAATACCAGTAATGAGCATTAAGATTCCAGAAATGATAGTCCAAACGAAAATAACAATCTTACCGATTTTTGATAAGTTGATAGTTACCATTATCTTTTTACTGAATTAATCAATTACAAGATGTTTTTTTTTTGAAATATCTAAAATTATCCTTTTTAGTTTTCGTCTGTTTATACTTCTAAATAAAGCAATTTTTATTTGCTGAAAGTTGAGAGATGAAAGTGATAAACCAGTTAATTTAATATATTACTATAAATTCATAGTAATGAGAGATGAAAGAAAAAATTATCCTATATTAAGTTTGAGACTTTTCTTCTATATACTAATAATTATAAAGAATAATATTAATTTTTTATAGTTTTTTCATCGTTTTTATATTAATAACTACTTAGTGTCTCTTTCTTTCTAAAGATTTTTAATTTAGGTTTACTTTTTGCTGTTGAACGTAATTATAGCTCATAATTTCAAGTGTTTTTCTTATTCTCCTTTTAATTGAAACTAAAACGTCAAAAATAAGATATGGAAAAAATTTTTAAAAGAAAAGAGGATAAAAGAAAAGTAAAACATACTTTAAATAATTAAGTAACATTTATTTGTGTTATTGAAATACAAACTTAGAGAAGTTGATTTGTTTTTATTAAAAAAACAAAAAATAAAAAATAAAACTCCAAAAGATGGAAAATTAAGATGAATGAAGAGATTGAAAATTACTTTCAAGTAAGAGTTGATTCATGCCAAAAAAATGAGAAAACAAATGAGGTAATAGTTAAAATAACCGTTACTTCAGTTGAGTTAATGTGGAATGTTTATCGAAGATGGAAAGAATTTATTAAATATTTAATTTCTTTACAAAAATTAACAACTACTCGATCGATTTTATTAAAAGATTGGTCAGAAGAAGTGATATTAGAAAGTAAAGAAAAGATTGATTATTTACAAACATTAATTAATGCATTATTCTCAAATGAATGTGTTCAAAGAGAAATAGAAAAATCTCAATTCTTTTTTGAATCTTTTCAACCAGTGTATAGTTTAGTAACAGTATTGCATGAAGGGTCAATGAAATTTTGTGATTGTTTAATACAAGACAATCTTCAATTCATATCATCTCATCTTGTTTTATCTCAAAATTATCACCTTTATTTTTACCCTACGACTGATGAATTTTCATTTCCTGTGATTGACATTTCATTACCTATTCATTCATGTGTTTATGTTCACTCATCACCAACTAATATCTTCCTTTCAATAGATACTAAAACTGTATTTATTCTTCAAATGGCAAATTATATTGAAGCAGAATGGTGGTCAAAATTAATTGCCCGTTTCCCATCATCTAAGTCTAAAATTCCAAGTCCAATTAAAAAAGTATTTGAATCAATATCATCAGTATCACATAACATATTTGCGGAATGTTGTAATGAGTGTAATCCACATAAAAAGAAACAATTAAAACAAGAAATTAAACAAACAATTCAAAATAAAAATGTTATCACTGCATTAAAAAAACTTAAAACTAAGAATGTTGTGGATAATGTTGGAGAATTTGTTGAGTTATCAGTTCAGGCTATAATGGGAACAAACTTGGAAAGTGTTCAAACTACATTAAACAGTTCTGTTTGTTTAACTATTAACAATGTGATTGTAACTGAAAATAGGAAATTAAAAGACCTTGAGATGAAAGAGACAGACTTTATTAGTCTTCAAGCTGTGAATAAAGAAATGAAAATGATTTTATCTGCTAGTGCCTTACATGAAGAAGAATTAAAAGAAATAAAAGAAAAAGAATATAAGAATAATGATAATAAAATTAATACACAATTGACTAAAATAAATCAAATTAATGAAAAAGAGGGATCTGTAAGTAATAATACAGAAGAAACTTTAAATAATAATTTGAGTTGTTATCCATATGAACATCTTGTAAAAATTTATTCAGGAATTCTTCATTTACATTTACAATATAAAGCTGGACCACCTGTTACATGTATTGGACTTAAATTTATTGCAGGGTCTTTAATTATTACATCAGCTAGAATAATTTTTAGAGTAGAACAAGGAGATTATGATAATCGAGAAGATGATGGATTATTTTCTTCACCAAGAAGAGTATGTTCTGAAGAAGGATTTGAAATACCTATTCCATTATTCTATGAAATTAAAAAAGAAAAAGTGTTATTACCTTCTATTGGAAATTATTGTTGTGTGTTAGTTAAATGTAAAAATTTTCATCAATTTAGTTTAGCCTTTTTCGATGGAAATAAGGCTGATGAATTAGAAGATATTATTATGAAAGCTGTAGGGCGTGGAAGAATTCATGAAATGTTTTATTTTAGGGGGAATTATGAAAATCCTATATATTATGACAAAGAGCTTGAAAGATTAGAATGGAATAAAAGTGGAATGAATTTAGTACGGATTGATGTAAAAGGATACCCAAATAAAGTTGTTGTTCCAATTGTAAATGAAGAAGAAATTAATCAGGTTATTGGATTTAGAAGTAAAGGAAGAATTCCAGCAGCTACTTGGTGGAATAGAGAAAAAGGTGTTATTATGAGAAGTAGTCAACCATTAGTAGGACTAAAAACAAGTAGATGTTTTAGTGACGAAAAATTATTAGAAAAAGTAGCTCAATTATCAAAAAATAAACGAATTAGCATTATTGATTGTAGACCTAAATTAAATGCATCTGCTAATTTGATTAAAGGTATGGGGTTTGAAGATATCCGATATTATAAAAATTCAGAGATTATCTTTTTAGATATTGATAATATTCATAAAATGAGAGAAAGTTTTCTTGAATTAACATCTGTTACAAAGAAACTCTCTTATTGCAATGTTGGTGCAACAGATAGTATGAAAATGATTACTAGTTCAAAATGGTTATACCACATCAATAAAATACTTAAAGGAACTTATTTAACAACAAACAAACTTCTTAATGGAAATTCTTTACTTATTCATTGTTCTGATGGATGGGACCGAACAAGTCAAATCGTTAGTTTAGTTGAAATTATTATTGATCCATATTATCGAACAATAGAAGGATTAGAAGCATTAATAGACAAAGATTGGATTGCTTTTGGACATAAATTTCAAGATCGGTGTCGCCATTTTATATCCACTCAAAGTATTAATGAATATTCTCCAATATTTCTTCAGTTCATAGATTGTATTTACCAATTTATGAGAGTTTTCCCAAAAGAATTTGAATTTAATGAAACCTTTTTGATAGAAATTATTCAACAGACTTATTCATGTTATTTTGGTAATTTCTTATTTAATTGTGTTGAGCCAATCAATCCTAGACCTGAATCACTTTGGAATATATTAAATAATAAAGAAATTCAATGTCGATTTGTAAACCCATCATACCACCCTTCAACAAGTATATTAAATTTACCATTTTTGGAGAAGCAAGTACCAGTTTTATGGAGAAAATATTATCTACAATATCACAAATTTCATTCATTATAATTTAGTTCATTTTTGTTATAATAATTATTTTTCTCTCACATAATTATTTATTTAGTTTATTATAGTTACATAGAATTTTGTTATAAGTATGATTCATTAAACACAACTCCCATCACTTTTTTAAGAAGTACTACTTTTTTCTCTAATATTATTATTTCTGTTATAATAATAATAACAAAATATAAATATTTAATAACAATTTTTTTTGAAAATTAAACAAAAAACAAAATTTTATTTTTAAACAAATAAAATGTTTTTTTTGTCATAAAAACTAAGTTATTCATTAAACCAACTAATGGACAAAGAAACAATAGATATACTTTCACCATATAACGAAGAAGAAAAAAAAATTTTAATTAATACAGATTGTGAAAACTCATTTTATAGATTATATCATGAAACTCCACCACATTCAAGACATTGGTGTCATTCTCATTGTGTCTTTGGAGGTGGGTTTTATAAGAATTTTTTTTCAATGATATTGTTCTTTTTTCCTACTGTTTTGTATTGCATTTCAACGTTTGTATTTTAGTTCTTTTAATAAAGAACAACTAAATTTTAATTTTAGAATTCCAAATTTCTATAGAGTATATCCATTGTTGATTGTTCCATTTTTACTTTTGTTTATTATTGTTTGTATCTTTTATTTCAAAGCGTGTTATTCAAATCCAGGAATTATTCCAAGGAAATATAGAATTGGCAATGGTAATGATGAATTAAATAATTCAAGAGTTGATGTGATATTACCAGATAATATTGTTGCGTCAAGAAAATTTTGTATGACATGTTTAATAACTAAACCATTGAGATGTTCTCATTGCAGAATCTGTAATAATTGTGTTGAAGAATTTGATCATCATTGTCCATGGTTAGGAAATTGTATTGGAAGAAGAAATTATAAATCATATATAGGAATAGTATTTTTTTGTTCTGTATATTTATTTTATTTAATTATAACATCTTTCATAAGCCTTTTTATTGGGATTCAATATCCATTAACTTGGACAAGGTTTTTTGATAATTGGAAATCTCACTGGTTTGTAGAGTTTGTTCAAATAATTTATTCTTTATTTATTTTTTCAAAGACTCAATAATTAGACCATTAACATGTATTTATTGTGTTCCTTGCTTTGGGCTTGTTTTTACATTACTTATATTTCATATATATCAAATATCACTGGGAATTACAACGAATGAAAGAATTAAAAAGAGATATATATATAATCAAGGATTAATCAAAAATTGGATTAAATTTCTGTTTAGACCTATTCCTCCAATTTATCCTTTATTTAAAAATAATTTCAAATAAAAAGAGTAAAAATAAAATTAAACGTAAATTGAATTATTAATTAGTGTTTGAATGCTTTTTGTGTAATGATTCTTTACATAAGAAATAATCAGAAAAATTAATTGGTTGTTTAACAAACACTGTAAAGTCACATTCAATTCCTTTTGCCCATTGAGGAACAACAAATTTATTTGATGTAGCACCACCAATAGTTTTTTTCTTTGGATTTAATACCTTTTTACCGTTTAGAGTAATGAATGTTTGTTCACTTAAATTATCTCCACCACTAGATTCAGAATCCATTTCAATACCATTGTTATTAAAAGTACCTTCTGGTACTTCTACCTTTTTACTACTTTGAAGAGCCTTTGTTTTTTTATCTAAAATATCAGTAGTTTGATCTATTCTAGTAAGAGTTTCACAAAGCATATCATGTCTAAGAGTTTTCCAGTCTTTAGTAATAATAGGTTTAAATACTCTACAAATTCTATTTAACCTATCTACAATTGAACGATCCTCTCCTATTAAAGAACTATTTTCTAAATTATTCATTATAACAAATACTGTAGAATATAACCTCTTTTCTTCAAAAATAGGAATTAATTCATCTAATCTATTTCTATTCAAAAATTGATTGATTAAGAAATCACTATGAGTTGGTAATGGTGGAATTTTTTTATTAAGTTTTAATACAGTAGTAATTGCCATAGAGATATTAAGTTTATTCACTTTATATTTTGTAATTTGAGCATCAACTTTCTTAAACCAAGGATATGTACTATCATGAATATCTATTAATCGTTTTCTATTTAATGATGTTGGTTTTAAACGAGAAAAATTATGTACACAAATCTCTACTCTACTTTTATAATTTTCATCTGTTTTTCTTATTTTTTCTATTTCTTTCATTGCATTAAAGAATTTATCGTGTTTTGGGACCATCATTAATACATGATAATAAACTACATTTTGAACTGAATTGAAAAATGATTGAAAATGATAGTCAGTTCCTAATGGAATTGTGTCTACTGGATAAAATAAAATAATCCCATTTGTTTCTAATGATAAAGATGCTTTCTTTCTTTCAGATAAAATAGATGCATATTGTAATGCTGGTCCACATCCATGAGAATATCCAAGAAGAAGAGTTCTATCTTCTCTATATCCTTTATGTGCCATTACATCAAAAATACTATCAAGCATCTTTTCCATTGAAACATCTTTCTTATTTTTATTTAATCCATATCCTGGATAATCAAATGCGATAATACGTGCTTTAAACATTTTACTTACCATCACCATTTCCTCTTCAATATCTTTAAGGTCTTTTTCAGCACTATGAAATACAAAAAGAGAGAAATTATATGGATTGCTATTTAAATTAATATTAAAATGGGGTTTTATTTTATTTCCTTTCTTCTTTATTCTTTATTTTTATAAATAGAAATAACAAACATCTTAGTTAACATAAATCTTACTGGAATAGGTTCACCTTCAGAAAATGGTGCCATTACTAATCCCTTTAATGACTCATCATAATTACATTGTTTAGGTGGATGATCTAAGAGGTATTTGTACTGTTCTGACATGATATAAGAGAGAATGTTAGTTTTTTTTCTTTTTATTTTTAACTTTTACTTAGAAAAACTTGAAATCTATTTTTAATATGTTAAAAAAAGGAAATATAATAATAAAATTGAACAATAATATTTTGTTATTCATGATATTCTCTTAATTTATCTAATACACTCTTATCAAAACAAGGCAAATTTGTTAAATATGAATGTAACGGTTCTATTTTTGCAATGTAATAATCTTCTTTTTGATATTTTAAATAATCTACTACTACATCATAAATCTCTTTTGACTGAACAAAATTTATATATTTTTCATCTTCTCCTTTCTGTTGATAAAAGAAAGGTTCTTCACGTTTTATTTCTTCAATTGATTCTAACACTGAACCAATATATGGAATACAAACTGAACGTTTTTTATATGCTACTTTAAGACTTTTAAAATTTCCATATAATTTACTAGTCTCATCAATAAATTTATTCGCTTTCTCTGAAATGTATTTTGTTCCAAAAACAATAGAGATATGAAGCAATCCATCAAATATTCCAAATGCAGAGTTAAAGTCTCCTAATTCTTGTAATTTTTTTAAGATTTCAATAAAATGATTTTTCATGAATGCTCTACTTTCAAAATCGGTGAAGGATAAGACTGAGTTACATGTCCAATTACTTAAATCATTTATTCTTGCTTGGATCAATTGAATTGATGTTCCTTTAGAGAAAAAATCATTTGTTCTAAGCTTAAAATATTGGTCAAATGAAATTGCAGTTAATTGCCTTGCAATAGTCATTGAGTCAAGTTCAGCCAATAAAATTAAAGGTGATTTTGGCTCCGATGGAACAAAAAAATCATATATTGGAGACATACACCGTGCTCGTTCTTTTTTAATAATATCTTCTGCTGTACTCATTCTTACTTTTAGTGCTTCATTCATTGGAGAGTTTCCTTCATTAAGAAATTCCCAAACCTGAGGAATATTTATCTCATTATAAAGTGTTTGGATGATTGTTTGGGTAATAACTGCACAATGTTCTTGTGGTAATTTTCTTAGTATTTCTCCAATATGTCCACCATAATGGGCTAGTACTGAATATATAACATCTTTAACAGTATCATTATTTCTTCCTTCAATTAGCAGTCCAATTAATCCACCAGCAACAACCTTTCCTTTTATACTAATGACTTTCAAACTATCACTACAATTAATTTTTGATGTCAATGAAACATTATTTTCTCCAAGTGTCTTTAATGCAGCAATGTACAATCTTAAGTTATTCATTACAGAAGTACAAATAGCTATTAATTCTAGTAAACAAATATGCTCTAAACGATATCCACGGTCAATTCTCAAAACAGCTTTTTCATATGGTTGGAATGTCATTTTTCCTTCATCTTTTGGTTTAAAATGAATAATTTCCCATACAACACCTAATAATTCTGACCCTGCAGCTTGAAGTGCTTTTGATGCACTCTCAACAGCAATAATTCCACTAGACGTTCTTCCAGAATGAATATCAATTTCCTTTAATTTAGAAATTGAGCTATTAAAAATATCTTTCATATCTTCTGTTGCTTCAACAAAATATTGCTCCATTCTTTCTCCTACTACTTGAGCAGCTTTTAGAAAAACTTGTGGAACAAAATTGACTAATTGAACACAAGCCTCTTTTAAAGCATTTGCTGCAATTTCTAATTCAGTAAATTTTTCTAATGCACCAAAACATGTAATATCTTCAATTAATGCAGGGACTGTTGCTGTGACTTTTATTAGTTCTACATATGCTACTTTTTCATACTCTTCCATTCTCGACCACATATCATCATTTTCAATTTCATGTTGTTTTAAAAAATGTGTTTTTCGTGTCATGGCTGCAATAATTCTCATTTTAGTAGAACTTTTTCTGATAGCAAATCCTGCCACATCTAACTGTGTTGGTAATCCATTTCTTTCCATAAAGAATATATCAATACTTTCATAATATTGTTTAATTGCCTCTTTGATATTCATTCCTGAAATAATTTTGTTTGCGGTTGCATTTGCTTGACATTCACGATAAACAGAAACAATATCTCCATGTTTTGATGATTTAAATACTTGTGAGTAATTAGGTTTAATAAGTTTAATTTCTAACTCTTTTTTTCTTTTTTCTAACATTTCTTTTACTCTATTTAATATATATTCAATCTGTTCTGTAGTTGCATCAGGAGGAAGACATTTCATAATATCTATATATTGATTGGTTTGAATGAGTGAATGTTCTGAACAAGTTAAACTTCTTGAATTAATTAATGAAGAGGATGAAAGAGTACTACTTTCTCTTCTTAAAAATGGTTTCTGGCTTTGGGTAACAGAAGGAGATGCATAATTAAATTTTCCTTGTCGATTTAAAAACCCAGTTGAGCGATGTTTTGTATTTGTCTCAGTGGGTTTAATAGAAGAAAACCCTGATTTCTTTCTTGGAGGGGGTGGTGGTAAAATTCCTGTAATTTCAACAACAATAGTTTGAATAGAGAGTAAATTCCCTAAAAGATCAGCACCATCTTCAGAACATGAATCAAGGGTATTAAATGCATTAATAACTTTGTCTTGTGTTGATGGAGTAAAAGGAATACAATAACTGAGTTCATCAATTAATTCACTTATTTTGTTGGTTATGTTAAACTCCTCTTCTCCTTCTTTTTTCTACTTATAAATATAATTCTTTTCATTTTAAAATGAGATTGTAAATAATCAGAAGATTCATGAAAACAAATAAAAAAAAAGAAATAAGTGTTATGATGAAAGCAAACAATACCTTGTTGAACTTTTCCAATAAGTGAATAAATGTCATGGGTAATTTCTTGGATCCCCCGTGTTGAATAGTTCATAACTATATTTTCTAGTTGGTTCTTCCAAGTATGAAAAAATCAAATAATTTTAAGAACAGAAAATTCCCTTTGGTTCCTCAAAGATGTTTTATTTTCTAAAAGTTTATGTCATGTTATTTTTTTTTTTTAAATATTTCTTTTTTGTTTTTTCAAATTATCTTGTTTTGTATCTTCTTTAAAATGAAGATATTTTAGTTTTGTTTTATTCTTTTTCTGCTAAGAAAATCTCAAAAAAATAAAAAAAATAAAAAGTATCTAAAAAAAAAACTTTAATATTAATTTAATGAACAAAAATCAATCAAAGAAAATTTTATGTATATCACAAATTGTTATGAGTTTATTATTCTTATTAATTGGACTTATTACTTCTATTAAATATATGAAACAAGACTTTATTGGAATAAGACTTATTTCTGTTGGATTTTCATTTATTATTACTGGAATTATTGGAGTAATTTCTGGATATTTTATGAGTGACACTTATCCAAAGAAATTTTCTATTTTGTTAGAATGTTTCACAGTATTATTTACTATTGTCTTAATAATTACTTCTATTAGATTAATTTATAATGTAAAAAAAGTTAATGACCAATCTCTTCAATTACATTCAGTTGAACTTAATGTTTGTTTTATCTTTTTTATAAAATTTTTATGATGTTGATGATGTTCATGTTTTCAGTTCAAATGTTGTGGGTGGAATCATTATTATGACTGTAATGTTACAACACCTAGAGGAAGAAATTGTTATAAAGCAGTTGGAATTGGTTTGAAGTCATTAGGTTATATGTCAATTATTTTCTTATTACTTATATTATTCATCGAGTCTCTTCTATTTTGTCTTTATTGGATAACAAAAAGCAATAAGACTCATTTAGAAGACCAAGAAACAGACCCACTTCTTCCTAATGAAGACGATTTAGCACCATTCTGATTCAATGTTTTTTATTTTTAAAATTAAAACTTTATATTTTCTTTTAATAAAAAATAAATTAGTAAAATCAACATTATTGTACTACATCATTAAACTGTTCCAAATTGTTGCATAGCAAGTGTATA
>NW_008578848.1:0-1150 GCF_000257125.1 Entamoeba nuttalli P19 | reverse complement strand
TTTTTATATAAAAGAAATTGTTAGTCAATAGATTTATTTATTCTTGATAATTTGTCTGTTATTTTTAACAACTAACTACATCTGTTCAAATACTTATCTTTGTCGGAGTTAATTGTATTATTTAAAACATTATTCATGAAATTTATTACTTTCAAATCTTACTTTCTTTACAAATTTATCAAACACAACAATACATTTTAATTATTAAGTAATTGATTATCAGTGGTATATGTATATTCAGTTTCTTAACACTTAGATATTAATTAATTTGATTTATTTGTTTAATCATTGATTGTATAACCAGAGTTTGTGTTAAGAATAATAGATATACTTTCATTTATTAAATTCACATTGAAAACTAACTTTATTAGATGTAAATTACTTGTATCTCTTTCTATGTTTGTAAATATTCATAATCACTTATTTCATTCTTTATGTTATTATACAATAACTCATACAATAAAATATACAATTCTTCAAATAGATTGATTATTTATTAAGTTATTCAAAATAAAAACAAGGTATTATTAAAATAGAACAAAGCATTACTACTTGAGAGTTTCTTTATTTTATATATCATTCAAATTTGATATTTCTATATTCTAATTAAATAAAATAGTTGATAAGATTATTAAATTAAACCATATTCAACTATAAATCATTAAACATTAAATTTCATGTTAATTGAAGCACATTAGAATTGATGATATTTTATCAATCAAATATTCAGTTAATTTATTTTAAATAACATAATAATTAAATGTACATTATAATCTCTGTCATGGATATTCAAAAAGATTAATATTAACTAATGATAATTATTCATAGAAATTGTACATATTCCCCTAAATAATCATTGTGAAGATTATTAATTATAATTCGTCTTAAGTAGTATTAACCTCTGTTTTGTTGCTTTGTCAAATGAAACACAAATAATAGTAACATTCAACATTGTTAAATAATTCAGTAGATGTTATATCATATTTATTACATTTTATATGAATAATTGATTAAAGTATAGTTTATTACAGAAGATGTTTCTGTATAATATAGAATTACAATAATTCTGTTTATTCAAATTATTGATTATTTTATATTTTTATATAATAAGATTATCAAATTGGGTTTAATAAATAAATAAAATTAAGTT
>NW_008578847.1:0-203 GCF_000257125.1 Entamoeba nuttalli P19 | reverse complement strand
CTATATTTTTTGTGGTGTCTCGTGTAATGCTTCTTTTTTATAAACAAAGAAAATAAATAAGAAAGAATGATTCATTATTATATTTTCAAATTAATAAATAACCAATATTAATATATTAATGAAATGGATATTAATGAGAATAACGTAATTTAAACAAAATGAAATAAAAATAGTGATAAATAATTAATATTTCATTGAATAAA
>NW_008578846.1:0-402 GCF_000257125.1 Entamoeba nuttalli P19 | reverse complement strand
TATTATTTTCTTTATAAACACCAATATCATTTCCACATCCAAATCCAAATAAATAATTATCTGATTGATCATATAACCTAAATGCCCATTGTGGATCATCAAATTTCTTCATTCTTTTCATTCTTCCATTTGATTCTAATGAAAATACAAATGATTTCGAGTCATTTATAACATGAATACTGTTATCAATTTTTAATTAACATATCCTCCAAATTTATTTCCTTCTTTCATTTCAATAATAATTATTATATTTGCTTTATTCATCATTATTCTTTCTCCAAAGATTGATGTATCAATCTTTATTCTTTGATCAAATACTGATGTATCAACTTTCAAATCACCAACACTTGAATCAAATATTATATTGTTTACTCTTCTTTCTGTCCATTCTTCTATTTGGTG
>NW_008578845.1:0-227 GCF_000257125.1 Entamoeba nuttalli P19 | reverse complement strand
TAATGTTATTTCTCTATTTTATTTTCATTTGTAATTCATTTAATTATTAATTTATTTGTAATTTAATTGAATTACATTCATTATTTCTATCATTTCATTTATTTCTTATTTGATTTTATTCTTTATTTTGATATTTATTTTATCTTCTTTGTTTTTTATTATGATATTTAATTCTATTATTATATTGTTTATTTCGGCAACGAAAAAAGCAAATAATAGAAAAAAGA
>NW_008578844.1:0-279 GCF_000257125.1 Entamoeba nuttalli P19 | reverse complement strand
TAACATGATATAATAAAAAATAAAATAATATCTCATTCATATTTCATTTTGAAAATGAATATTCACTGTCATTAAATGATTATTATAAATTTATAATGAATAATATGTTAAATATCAATGGAATGTTAATTGAAATATTCATCATTGATGTTTTGTGTTTTTGTTATTTTCTTTCATTTTATATTAATTAAATATTAAAATTCTTTTTCTTATACATTTTTATTCTATCTTGTGTTTTATTCACATTTCTTTTTATTTTGATTATTTATTTTATTTTAA
>NW_008578843.1:0-889 GCF_000257125.1 Entamoeba nuttalli P19 | reverse complement strand
TTTAACTTCATTACATAATGTTTCTCTTTGATATTATTTATGAAAGACTAAGTAATACTCGATGTCTAGTCATTTTCATATTTATTCATTTAATATTCATTTTCTCATATTTATATGAAATTGTTATTTTATTACTCTTATTATTAACAAAATATAAATTTCAATTCAATTTCAAGTGAGTAGGAAATTATAAATTTATTAAATTATATAAAACAAATGAAATTAATTCATCAGTATTAATTTCTCATCGTTAAAATAAACTTATAACATCAATTAATATCATTTCATCAAAAATAAATAAGAATAATTTCATGTTTAGCATACAAAATAAGAAGAGTTATGATAAAAGTAGTATTAAATATTTAAGATTCAAAAAAATAATACATAAAATAACACATTGAAGAAAAGTAATCATTAATTATAAAATAAATACTACATTATTCAGAATTTCAAATAACTTGATTAATTCATTATGCTGTATTTATTTTATTATAAAATATAAAAATAAAAGAAGATATTATTTTTTAATTTAATCAATTTCATTTCTTATTTATTGTAGAGACATGTCCAACACTGATTGAACATATAAATTATGTTCATTATAGATCCTCTTTTTAACTTTTCTATTTTAAATGATTATTAATAATGCTAAATACTTCTACTTTCTAAAGAAGTGTAATTCAAAAAAAGATAAATATCATTGAATAATTAAGAAAGTGATATTGTTATTCAAACACAATAACTATTGTAATTTAACACAAATATTATATAATTGAATTATTTATAAACATGATAATTAAATCAAAATGTGTACGAAAAATAAACCATTAATGAAAATATTATCAAAGTTGACAATGTGGTTATGAGATGGTGTTTTTCAAAAAAAAAA
>NW_008578842.1:0-10925 GCF_000257125.1 Entamoeba nuttalli P19 | reverse complement strand
TAAATTTAAATTTAATGAAAATAAGTAACTAAAAATATTCATTGACAAAATATAAACATAACAAAAGAAATAAAATACAAAGATGAAATTATAAGTAATAAACAAAAATAAAACTAATATAATAAATGATATGATTAATGTTGTAAATAACAATAATAATTGAGAGTATTTGAAGTAATAAATGATTATAAAGAATAGAATAAAGAAATAAAGAATATTGAGAAATCAGAAATATTAAAATAATTGAATTAATAATTTCAATGAATGAATAATAAATACATAAAGTATTAATTAAATAAAGAAATAAAAATTGACATTGACATCAGTAAAGAAAATAAAAACAATGTAATAAAAAACATGATTAATGTCATTAAACATTGTTTTTTACCACAACCAAACATACTCAGTAAAGCCGCTTGAAGAAGACAGATATACTTGATCGTTCTGGAATGAATAAGGAACAATTGAAACAATTATCTCAATACTTAATTAATTAATTTTATTTTCTGTTGTTTTATTCATTTAAATGGAACTTAATATGAATAAATGAAGATATTATAAAAATAAAATATACTTTTAATTCCTCAATTTTATATTAAAAAAAAGAAAAAAAAACTCATAATGTTTAATTCAAATGGAAATTACGTCGTTACTTGATGAAATGAATAAAGTAGGAGATTCTACTATTGGTGCTCTTAAAGAAGACAAAAAAAATGTACCAATTTTAAGTACAGAAGAAGCAAGAAAAAAGTCTATTGATTTAAAAGAACAAAAAGAAAAAAAACAAAACGAAGAAAATAGAGAAAAGAAAAGTTCACATACAAAAAAACCCATTAAAAAATTATTAAAGTCATCATCTTCTAAAGAAGAAAATGACAATAAAAGTAAAAAACCAAAATCAACTTCTTCAGATACAAAAGATGAAAAGAAAAAAACGATTAAAAAGAAAGTAACGAAAGAGGAAAAAGAAGAAAAAGAGAAAAAACGTAAAGACATGAAGAAAGAAAAGAAAATTACAACAAAAAGCAAAAAAGAAAAGAAAGAGAAAACTGAAGAAAATGAAGATGAGAATGAAGATGAAAAAAAAGAGTTAAAAAGAAAAAGAACCACAAAAGTTGAAAGTAGTGAAAAAAGCCATGAAGAAAAAAAACCAAGAAAAAGTGATAAACGAACTAAAATTATATTATCAGGATTTGATGTTGAACATGATCCATTTGTTGAAGAAATTAAAACCTCTCCATTTTTCAGTGTTCAAAAAACTATGGATGACATTAAACTTGTTTTTGTTCATAAGTCAATGAGAACAGAAAAAGTATTAGATGCCATTGTTAAAGGAATTCCAGTTGTAAACGAACAATATTTAGAAGAATGTGAAAAAGAAAATAGAGAAGTTGAAATTGATCCATATTTATTAACTGAAGCTTTTCCTGGTCTTTTAGTCACAAGCCAAGAAAGAAAAAATTTATTTAAAGAATTATCTATTTGTATTTGTGGACAACCAAAAATTCTTGCCACTACACTAAGTGCATGGATTGAACGACTTGGTGGTAAAATTACTATTAGACCAAAAGATGCAGACGTAATAATATGTGGACAGTTAAAACATCATTTAACTCTAAGAGAAAAAAAGAATGATAACGTTCAAATAGTGGCAGAAAAATGGTTATATGACTCAATTGGTTCAATGAAAGTAATGGACTATAAAACTTATAAAATTGATGTTGAAGCAATTCAACCTGAAAATGATGAATAAGTTCAGATAGATTGAAAAAAAAAAACAAGACGATTAAAAACAATCACGAATATAATAAATTTTTTAAATTAAATTGTTATAATTTTTTGATTTTGAGCTTTGAAATAACAATGATTTTTGAAATTAGAACGAATAGTTTGTAATGTTGACTTTTCAATCTTTTCTTTCAGTAAAGAAGTGATAAAAGAATCAGATAATTTATTTGAAACAGTTTCTATTAATGCATAAGCTTCATCAGCAGAGGTAGCTTTCATTAAATCACCTGAAATAATAAATATAATTAATTAATAACACAAAAATAATAAAAATAAAAAGAAACAAACTTTTTAAGTACTTCAAATAATTAATAGCGATAATATATAAAACATCTTTTCCTTCATACAAATAATAGTCCCAGATACGTATAACTAACCTAACAGGAAAAACGTCAATAAATAGGTCAGCAAACCAAGTAATAAAATAATTAAGTTCAAATCCGATTGAACTTAATTTATCATATAATATAGCTATTTCTATTTTAAATAAACGAGGAAAAATAAATAAAGCCTCTGGCATTTCAATATCTAAGAAATTACCAATAGAATATTTATCACTTCTTAATTGCCTTAACAATGAAAATGCTACATCCTCACCAACAACACACAATAACAACCCACCAATTTTACAGAGTGATGGTGTTACTACACTTTCTATTTTTTTATTTCTTTCTTCATCACTTACTTCTATTGATTCATCTCCAATAGTCTCATCATATAAATAAGAAACAACCAATCTTTCTAATTTATATTTTCCTCTTCCTTCAATAAATACTCTATGGTCATTAAAAATATTAAGATTCATTCGAATTTCTTTTAATATTTCTGGACTAATTCGTTTACTTCCTTCTGAAAATGATTTTAAATATTCTTCATGTACAGCTTTTGTTGATGTAGCATGAGTAAAACATTCCCACATTCTTGCTCGAACATTTGGGTTTAATACACTCAAGTGTTTTTTAACCCATTTTTGTTCTTTAGTAGTTGCATTTTTCCATTGTCCAACAATAACAGACCATTTTACATTATCTGAATGTCTTTCTTTACGTGGTGATTGATCAGGATATGACACTTCAAAATTAAATGCATCATATGTATGTGTTTCATCAGTTTCTGGTTCTTCTTCAATATTTAATAACTGTGCTTTTGCAAAATGTTTTAATTTTTCTGCGTAATCATATGGAGTCATTCCATTATTATCAATAGAAACAATAGATGCTCCATTTTGAATAAGATATTTTACTACGCTTGGTTCTGCGCATGTTGTTGCTGCTGCTACATGAAGTGGTGTTTTACCTTCGTTATCAATTGCATTTATATTAATACTAGCATTTTCTGAAATATTTTTATTTTCTTTTCTCATTGAATTTTCAACTATCATTTCAACTAAAATTAAATTATTGGTTCGTGATGCTAAATGTAACGGCGTTTCTCCTTTTTCATTTTTTGCTCCACAAATACATCCTGCCGTTATAATCGCATGACATAAATCAATTACTTCGTACGAATGAAGAGACAATATGATATGTAATAAAAGTGGCTCTTTTATTAAGTCTCTATTTTTTTGTAATAACGTCCTCACAGTTTTAAGGTCACCTTTCTCTACTGCATTTTTCAATAGAGTGGTTTTTGGCTCCATTATTTTTATTCTCTTTTTTCTTGTTTTTTTCTCTTTTTCCTTTTTTTAGTTTTTTATTTGTTGTATAAACAAGTTTTTCTTATAAAGATTATAAATTATTCTTCTGTTTGAAATCTGAGATATATCTCAATAATTGTCGTTTCATTTCTTCATTAATACCATCGTTTTCTACCAATAATTGAATTTCTTTTTCAGGATCATCAATTCCACATTCAACCCATTTCTCACTTTCTTCTCCTTTAATTAATACTTTAAGTATTAATTTCTCACTAATAATTTCATTTGGAATTGTTTGAACAGTAGTTGCATTATATTTTGCTTGTAATGAACTTAATTGATGACGAGCATTTTTGAGCATCATTTCTAAAGTATCAATTTGACTTTTAACTGAGTCAATTTGGGTTTTTAATTCTTCTTTATTCACTTGTTCATGACTCATTAATAACAAATAACAATTTTAAAGATGGTCTTAATAATGAGATGAAACGAAAAAGAAAACAAAAAGAAACTACACACATGACCTTTGCGTTAGAAAATAACACAACAAGAACAACAAGAATTTGACCTTCTTGACTGGATTTCATCTGGGTTGATTGCGGTTCCACCTCCAACAATAGGACGGTTATTATTTATTTCCATTCTTCTTGTTGGTCTCCAAGGTGGTGGTTCTATATACTCTTCTCCAGTTTCTTCACAAGTCTTTCGTTTAAGAATTCTTCTATATGTATCAGCACTTTCACAGTCATATTTAACACAATATGTTGGTGGATCAAAAGGATGAATCTCAAAATATTCTTTTGCTCTTTTATTTCCTCCAAGCTTCATCATTACTAATTGTTGTGGTTTAAAATTATCTAATGTTAATGATCTGACAAATGAAATATGAACACCATATGACCTATGAATACCAGCACAATTCATACACAAATAAACTCCATTATTTAAAGAACACCAGGTGGGGTTATTTTTACCACAATCAAAACATTTCTATCAATAAGTATTTTTCATTAAAGATAAACTATTTTCCAAACTTGATTTTCTGGTTCTTCCATTTCTTTAGAGAAAAAAGAAGTTTGGTCAATTGGTTGTTGTGACATATTGACTGAAATTTTTTTAGTATTTTCTTTTTTAAAATAACACGTTATTTTTATTTTTTGTTATTTAAACTATTTTTTATTAATTAAAATGAATAGTTTAATTATGATTAATATACAAAAAACAAAAAAAGGGTTTACAATAGATCAAAGTAAAATCAGACCATGCCACCCAAGGACGCTAAGGGAAAAGGAGCTGCTGCAGGAAAGAAAGGTGCTTTAACTAAACCAAAAAAATCATCAGGAGGAAAAGCTCCAAAGAAATCATGGTCAAAGACCAAAGTCAAGGAAAAGTTAAACAATGCTGTTTTATTTGATAAAGCTACCCTTGATAAATGTACCAAGGAAGTTCCATCAATGAAAGTTATTACACCAGCTGTTGTTGCTGATAGAATGAAAATTACTTGTTCCCTTGCTAAAATTCTTCTTAAAGACCTTGAAAAGAAAGAATTAATCGTTCCAGTTAAAGTTGATAATCATATTTGGATCTACACTAGATCAGCTAAACACGCTGCTGCTGCTCCAACTGAAGCTGAAAAGAAACCAGCTAAGGGATCAAAGAAACAAGTTAAAGCTTAATTAATATATTGCTTTGAATTAATTTTAATTAAAAATAAGGTTGGTTTCTTTTCATTAATTTATTATAATTAGGGTTTTTATCTATGATTGAATCTCATTTTCTTTTGATTAATGATTAATATTTGTTGTTTTATTTTTTATTTTCTTTGTTGTTTTCTTCTTCCTCCTTTTAGAATAAAAGTTCATTTTCATTATCAAATGAATTTTTGGTATTTAATACTTTCATCTACTCATTGGATTCCTCCTTATATGCCGTACTGTATTATTTGTTCTGAATTATTATTTAACTTTAATTGGAGTATTTTATTTCAACAACCACTTGGCTGTGTTATGTGGTTATTTATTTATGTCCTTATTCATGAAATTGGACATATTATAATATTGTTATATCATGGGTATCCTTTTGAAATCAAACTTTCATGTTATTCAGTATCTATTCATCATAACTGTAAAGATAGAGTCATTTATTCTTCAGGGATTATGTTTTTATATCTTTTCTTAAACATTACATCAATAATATCATCTAATGACTATATAATAATTGGATTATTATTATGTTTAGTAGATTCTCTTCCATTAAAATGGATGGATGGATTTTATTGTTATTAAACCAAGTTAAATTAGTTATTTCACTGAATTACTAAATAAAGTTGACGTTGTTGCTGTAATGTCTTGTTGAAGAGAGTCAGTTAGTGGAGTATCATTTATGTCTTTTGTTTGATTTAGGGCGTGTGTTAATTGTTCCATCAACTGGTCATTTTCTTCATCAGTTCCATCTTCACTTAATGATGGACTTTTTAAGTCCTCTATAAATTCATCAAATAATTCATCAAAAGTAGTTGTGTTTATATTTCCATTCGGTAGTAAGCCGTCTGATTTAGTGACAAATCCATTAATGTCTGAGTCTATTCCAATGACATCAGTAATATCATCTTTTAAAATACTTTCTAATTCATTTTGATCAAGTATTTGTTTATAGTCTTCAATCAAATCTTCTATTTTGATTTCGTTGATATTATCTTCAATTAAAGGAGATGATATTCGTTTTGACTCTTCAGACTGACAATATTCCTTGACTATTAGTAATTTAAAAGAAAGAAGAGGAACAAACAATCAAACGTCAAAAAGTTTAGTGTATTGAGGAATAAAATGGTATTGCGATGGTTGTTGGTTTAAATTAAGTAAATGAGTAAATCCAATAAGTATCATTTTACCCAATATCTCTTGATATGATTGGGTTTCAGTATTTTGTAGTATATAATTATAATATCGATTAAATTGTAATGTTGTCATTTTAAGTTGACATTGTGACGATTTTTCATAATTTAGTGGAAACTCATCATTTAAAGTAATGTCATTATTAATGAATTTATTAATAATTATTCCAAAAAGTTCGTAATGGATATTAAGAAAATTAGCAATTTGGATTGGTAATATTCCAATAGTATTATGAACAGAGAATAGTGGGGCACGTTTAGTTATAAGACTTAAAACTTTCTTTGTTATTTCTTTATTACAACAATCATTTTGCATAAGAAATGGATTTATATACGTTAGTTCATTAAAATAAATTGACCCATTTTTAATAAATACTTTATGTGAATCATTTTCAGGAGTAATGTAATTAGGAAGATATTCTGAACATTCTGCTAATATTATTTGACCATCCTCATCAAAAACTTCAAAAATTACATTATTATTTTTACTAAATTCAATCAATTTATTAATAACAAACCATTCATCTTGTATTGAATGTTGAATATTAATTATTGATACTTTTTCTTTATACCCTTCATGTTCAATGAAGTCCATAAAATAAACAACGTCATGATCAACTTTCCATTCAATGAGGTTGTCATTATCTCCTTTTTTATAACAATGTATTTCAAGACAATTAACAATACTTTTACATTTTCTCTTATTTTCAATAAGTTGGTTAAATGTTATATTCAATTCATTCATGTTTTTATTATTATTTTAGTTCTTTTTATTGATAAAAACGAAAGTAGCATGTCTGAAACACCACACAAACCCTAGTACAATTCATGTTTTGACTCTCCCAGTTATTATTTGGTTATGGTGGTGTATTTGAATAAGAAATATGTTAGTTAATATTGCAAAATGGTGCATCAATTTATTATGGTTGAATATTAGTACTATAAGAAATGGTATTTATTAATAAAGAAATTAAGAAATATACGGATGTATTATCCAAGAAAAAGATCTACTAAAGTGTGTTTAAGACTAAAAGAAAATTAGTCATAATAATATGGTAGTAATGAAATGTTCTCTTCTCTCTTTCATAAAATAAAACAAAAAATGAGATTATTTAAAAGTAAATCAGAAATCAAACAAAAGTTTAAAAAGAAGAAGTAAGCAGGAAGAAGGTTGAAAAAACGAAAATATGAAGAAATAAAGCAAAGAAATGCTTTCTTCATTTTCTAAGAAAAACCTAAAAGATAAGTTAAACAAAAAGATTACTCTTTTAAAAAACAAGCTAAGGTATGTGATTAGTCTCCGCTAAGCTAGGAATAATAAATGAAAATTCTATTAACACTTAATTTAACTAATTTTTAATTTCTGCTTCTTTTTACTGAGTAAAAAAAAGTATTACAATTATTTAATTTCAAATAAAAAATGGTTTAATGATAATACGGTTGATTCATTCCTTGTTGCGGCGCATACCCATATTGTTGTGGAGGTGGGTTCATTGGATTATTGTATTGGCCTCTTGGTACTTGCTGATAAGGAGTATATCCTGGTTGGTTTGGTATATATCCATTTGGTGGGATGTATTGAGGTTGTTGCATTTGAGGATTAACTCCATAATTTGGTTGTTGTTGACTTCTTGGTGGAAGTTGAGGTGGTTGGTTTCTTACAGGGAGTTGAGGTGGTTGGCTATATGTTTCATTTGTTTGTTGACTTACTTGGTAAGGTATTTGAGAAGAAAATGGAGGTTGTGCAGATTCAAAGTTTTGTGGAATCTGTTGTTGTTCATAATTTCTTTTAGGTACAGGTGGAACTGTTTGATCAATACCTGAGGGTGGTGGTTGTTGATTATTTATCATTTGACATGTACGTAATGGGCCAGTAGATGGTAATGGATTATAACCAATTTCTTGAGGTAATGGTTGCGAAGGTATTTGAGGTGGGAGTTGTTGTCCTGTTGAAAGAGGCATTTGACCAGGAAAGTTTGATATGTTTTGGTTATTACTTTCTTGTTGAGCTTTTAATTGAGCTAATTGTTGAGGACTTGGTTGTAAACCAGCAAAGTCTTTATATTTCATTGGTTCCATACCCACGACATATCCTTGTTGATGGGTAAGTGGGATATAACCACATTTATAATTTAGTTGGTACTTTGACTTTGGTGTTTCTAAATAAACGTTCTTTTTAGGTTTTGAAGGATTAGAAGGATCTTCTACTTCGAGAGAAATTCCTTCAATTGAAGGAATTTCAAACCCATCACTTTCAGATTGAATTGGAACATTACCAACAGGTTGTTCAATGTATTGAGGTGGGGGAGTATTTATACAAGGTTGTAAAGGAATTTGTTCTATACCAACAGGGATATTATAGTAGTCTGGATTTATACTTCTCAAACGTTGGAGAAGGATACTAACTCTTCCACCATCATCTAAACTAATATTTAGAGTTGATTTTATTTCAACATTTGATAACTTAAATTTTCCTTTTCCAACTATTGCCCCTTCACGAGAGAATAATGCAGGGTTTTTATTTAAAATTTCAAGGTCACAAAAAGCACCTTCTTGATAAGTGATAAGATAAGATTGATTAAAAATGACAGTTTCCTTTGGACAGTCAAGATAATAAGTAGAATAAACAGAATCATTAAGAGTAAAACTACAATATGGATAAAATTTTTTTTGACTCATTAATGATAAATCAGAAGCAGAAAGGATAGTTAACAGATATTTTCCTTGATAACTAACATTTTTAGGAATTAAACTATTATTTAAATTCCAATAAATACTTCTTAAACAAGTAATATTTACATCAATTACTCCTGATGGTAATATTGGAGCAAGATATTCAATTGACTCAGTCTCAAATAAATCTGGAACTTCAAAAGTAGTTGTTCCTAATGAATATGATTTATCTCTACTTGGTTTAGCAAATACTTCAAACTGAATTTGATCACCAACAGTAGTTTCGACATAAAGAATTTGATTAAGTAATGTATTTGTACAATCAGTTTTACCACTAGGAGTTATTGGAACTAGTGTTTGAATGTCAGTAGAATTACTCTTAACACTAACAGTAAACTGATATCCTTTAGAAGAGACTTTCTTTGATATTTTATAAAAACTATCAAGTAATCCATAGAGTTTATTGAATTTTAATTCCAATAACATTTTAGCATTTGGATCGATCATTTGTCTAGTAATTTGACAACCTCCAGAAATACATTTTGCAATGATATATAAATATCCTTTTACATCTATTTTTAGAATGTGATAAGTAGTTTCTCCATTATTCATTGCTGGTACTTTCCATTCTGCTTTTCCAAGTGGATCATCACTCCCAACTGTATCATGATCAAATACCTCAAATACTACAACCTCTCCGATGTTATATTTAACATCAAATTTCTTATTCCAAATTGGATCAAGTGTACAATCAATAATTTGTGTTTTTAATTTTTTACCTTCAGAGGTAAATACTACATATGGATCTGATGTATAAACATCTCCAATTTCTACATTTTTAGCACAAAATATGTTAAGTTCAATTTGCATGTAATCTATAAATTTTTTTAGTTCTACAATGGAATAAATTGATATGAAGAAAAAAAACGAAAATGTTTAATTCCTCATTTAAAATTTTACAAATTAAAAAAAAAAAAAAGAACTACAAATTAAAAAACAAAAATGTTTCCAAATATAGATTTAGGGAAATTACCACCAAAAAGTGATGATATTGATGAAATGTTAGAAATTGAACATGAAATGATAGTTAATGCACTCACATATTTTCCAAATTCTTTTAATTTTAATATTGAACCTAATTCAGAAAAACACACAATAACAATTAAAGGGTCATATTGGGACGTTGGATGTAAAATTGGTTTAACCGTTTGTGGATGGAAAAATGGTTTTTACAAAGACTGCTTGTTTTCTCCTGACGAATCAAATTTCGAAAAGACATTTTCTTATATTGAAGATGGATATTACGATGCATTAATAATTAAAGACGATCTCATTAAAAGAAAAGAAGCTGTTTATATTGGAAAACCAATTAAATTTAAAGTAACTCAATGTTTAATTGATGCAGTTGACATAGAACTTGAACGAGCAAAAGAAACTAGTTGTATTGTTATTTATCAAGACTCAACAATTATTAAAACAAAAAGAGTTCTTGTTGGAACAACAAAACTTAGAATAAAATTAAATAAAAAACATAACACTAAACATATTTATGTCTTTAAATATTACCAAAATTGCTTTACTCGTATTGATAAAGATGTCCCATATAATGCATTAGAAATAATAACTCTCTAAATTGTATTTGTAGTATCGTTTTCTTTCTTTATTTTCTCCTTCAAAATAAAATAATTCAGTGTGGAAGAATGAAGTAATTCTTAAATAACAATAATCATAAAACAAAATAAATTACCAAATAGATAATGAAATGTTAATAAAATTGTCATTTATTCCTTAATTAATGGATGTTAATGACATAATATATCATTAAAATGAGTATTTTATATGTTTTATTTATTAATAATTTTTTTATTGTTTTTTCATTCTTCTTTCTGTTTATTTTTATTTGATTTTTTAATGATTTTTATCTGAATTTTAATG
>NW_008578841.1:0-326 GCF_000257125.1 Entamoeba nuttalli P19 | reverse complement strand
TTTGACAATTGATTTAAACATTCTTCTTCTAACACTACCTATTAAATATTCTGCTGAAGATGCAAATATTCCAATATAAAAGTAACTAGATAAAAGTCCAGCAAATGCAATTCCCATGACCCAAATTATAGTATTAACTAATGTATGTTGTTGTTCATCTGTTAGTTCAACTCCATCTTGTAATTCCATCATCATCACTATTAAATCAATAAATTTGATTGTAAAAACTGGAAATACTGCACCTCCTACAATTCCTCCAATAGTAGCAAGTATAAATAATACAAAATTCATTCTTAGTTGTTCAATCATAATTCTTATTATTGAAA
>NW_008578840.1:1456-2601 GCF_000257125.1 Entamoeba nuttalli P19 | reverse complement strand
TTCATTTCCAATTATTTGCTTTTTTCGTTGACAAAATAAACAATATATTTAAAAATGATAGAAATACAACATTATAAAATTGAATCATTCAATTCTCAATATGATAAAAAGTATAATCAATGTATTATTTATGATTAATTTGTTTTGTTTTTCTTCAATTATTCTTCTTTATACTTATTTTCTTCTATTATCTTATTAATTGTCTTTTCCTTTCTTAATTTATTGTTTCTCTTGTTTGTATTATCTATTCTTTTTTCAGTACACATCTTATGTCAAAATTTTTGAGTTAAAGAGATATAACAAAAGAATGAAATTTTACAAAATGGAGATGATGTTAATATGAATAAAAATGAAATAATAAAAGAATAAATGAAATATGTCATATTTGTAATGATATAAATACATTCATTATTACATCAATATTTATAAGTACAATTAAATCATTATTGTTATGATTTATTCATTTCAATCTTCGTTTTATTTTATCAATTATTCAAGTAGAAATGAACAACATAACATATAAAGAATATATAATAAGAAGCAAAAGAATAAAACAAAAGAATAAATATGAAATAATATAACAACAATAATAGATTAAATGAAAATAATACAAATAAACAATAAGAGAAATACAAACAAACATTAGAATTTATTAATTATTTGATTTTCATATTCAAAACATATTTATGATAATTAATAAATTAAATTAAAAAGAATTAAATAAATGAATAAACTTAATATCTCATTACTAATATCATTGTAATTTTTATTTTATCATTTCTATTTAATATAAACAACATAACCATTATGAAATAGAAATATTCAAAGTAAAAGATTAAAGATAAAATAGCATTAATCATTTTAATTTAATAACCACAATAATGATTAATGATTAAATTGAATATTAAATATATTTCATTTTCATTGATTTTATCATTCTTATTTTTTTAATGATGTTTAATGATGTTTTACATAAATATTAATAATTCAATAATTTCATCATTATATCATTCATTTCATTTTAATTTCCTACAACTATGAATAAATTAAAATATTTCATATATATTATCATTTTAATAAAATATGATAATGTGATATAATGAAATGATGAAATGGAATAACTCAATTATTCATTATAAACTCAC
>NW_008578840.1:0-1446 GCF_000257125.1 Entamoeba nuttalli P19 | reverse complement strand
AAATGGTAAATGTAATAATGAAGAATATATCTTCTATCATCAAATAATTTATCGGTCATAATTCTTCTTTAAATCCATTTTAAATATGTATTATAAAATATGATGAAATATAAATATTTCATATTCTATTTATTTTCTTAATCATTCAATTTTAATGTTAATACTTTTATCAAACACTTTTCTATTAACATAATTTAAGAAATGAAAGATGATAATAAGTGATAATAAGAAAATAATAAATACAAAATGTTTATAGAACTGAATTTGAAATAAACAAATTATAATAACTTCAAATTCAGAAAATAAAGAATAAAAAGAAAATAACAAGAATAAACAAACAAAAATATCATTCTATGTATTGAATTTATTTAATTATAAAATGAGTTATGAATAATGCAAAAGAAAATGAAAAAGATATTATAAAAATAATCTAAAAAAAATTAAATTTGAACCATCAAGGACATCAATATGATGATGACAAATATGAAATTCACAAAAGGGATAGGAACACCTATTTACATGGTACCAGAAGTATTAAATCAAGAGTATTCCAAAATGCCATCAGATATATATTCATTTTCAATAACAACGTCACAAGTCATTACATGGAAAGATACATTTCATAAATAAATATGCAAATATTCATTGTAAATTTATAAAATACAATAACACCAACAAGTAAATAATAATCAATAATAAAAGAAGAATAAGAATAAGAATATATGAAAGAAATAAATGAAAAATCATTAAAGTAAGAACAACAAGAAAGAATAGTAAAAGGAGAAATTGAAAGAACTATATTACCTAAATTATAATAAAAATATTAATATGTTAACATACTTTGAACTTAATTTTACTTCATAACTAATTAGGCTCATAACTAGTTAGAAATCTTAAGTATATTTTTAAATAAGAACTAATTTATAAGAATAATAAGAATGAGATGTAAATAAAGAATAAATGAATTAATTAGAAGAACTAGTAATATGGTCATCTTTTTGTTGACTAAGATTACATTGATTTTCAGCCATATCTATCAATGGCATTTGATGTTCTTGTACCTCAATTTGATTATGCATACCTAAAGGTTGTTCAGAAATAGTAGGAATAGATGAGATATTTAAGGAGGATGACTCAACAAGAATATAACTATGCTTAACATATTCTATTATATCATCGATTTGATTTTCATTACACTTTTCTACTAAACGAAGAAGTATAATTAACTTATCTCTTTTTGATTCATGAAGAAGGTCAAGTCCACAAACACAATCTTTTCTTGGCTTCTTTTCCTTTCGAGTTTTCTTTATTCCATCTATCATATCGTTAATTCTTTTATGTGCACTGTCTTCAAGAAATGTGGCTCGAAGTCTTGGCCTTCTTTCAAAACGAAGTCTATCAGATGCACTCTTCTTTGGTTCATTAACTTTAAGATATTCTGTTACT
>NW_008578839.1:3387-3460 GCF_000257125.1 Entamoeba nuttalli P19 | reverse complement strand
ATGGATGAAAATAACAATTGTAAAAATAAAGATATAGTCTTAAAATAAGTTCAACAGAAACTTACAAACATAG
>NW_008578839.1:3010-3377 GCF_000257125.1 Entamoeba nuttalli P19 | reverse complement strand
ATAATAAAGTGAAATATTCTATGGATGCAAGTAATGTTATTGCTTAAGTTTATGGATGAAAATAACAATTGTAAAAATAAAAATATAATTTTAAAATAAGTTTAATAGAAACTTACAAACATAATTATGAATATAATGAAAATATTCATAGAGAATTTCTAATTGAAATGATAGATGAAAGAGTGAATAATTGTCAAACAGATACAGGTTATGAAACAATAAAAGAAAAGGAAGATATTTGAAATGAATCAAACACTATATAATATAAAGAATAAAAAAGACAAAATCGATGATAAATGTGAAGAGAAGTTAATATAACCAATGGAAATGACGGATATAAAGTGGAGAAGAGTAGAAAATGTGCAAC
>NW_008578839.1:2591-3000 GCF_000257125.1 Entamoeba nuttalli P19 | reverse complement strand
CAAACACTATATAATATAAAGAATAAAAAAAGACAAAATCGATGATAAATGTTAAAGAGAAGACAATATAACAAATGAAAATGATGGATATGAAAGTGAAGAGGAGTAAAAAAAATGTGTAATAACATATTATTTTGAATGATATAAATTTGGTTCTATTAACAACGTTGAATTGAAGATGATTGTGTTTTTCTTCAAATATTTGATTCAGTTACTATCCCAAAAATTACAATGACAATAATTCTCATAATAACCCTCCAATTTAAGAAGATTAATTAAACGATATTTCATGTCAATCAAATGAATGTAAAGAGCGTTTAAGTTAGTACATCAAAGAAAGAGTTAAGTTGAATAAGCAATTTTCTATAATATACCTCATCACAACATCAAATGATAAACCACTAATTAG
>NW_008578839.1:0-2581 GCF_000257125.1 Entamoeba nuttalli P19 | reverse complement strand
ATTTCATGTCAATCAAATGAATGTAAAGAGTAATTAAGTTAGTACATCAAAGAAAGAGTTAAATTGAATAAACACCTTTCTATAACTTACCTAATCATAATATCAACTGATAAACCAGTGATTATAAATAACAACAATAATGATATTATGAAGAGAGAGAAATGATTATCATTATCATTGTCATTTTCATTTCAAAACAATCTTCTTTTAATATAATATTCAATCAAGAACAATGCCATTAGAATAACAATATACCATTGTCATTCAATAATTATTAATTATTCTATTGTTTTTATTTCATTAATAATTTAATCTTAGTATTTAATAAATTATTTATTTCATAATTATAGATGATAGATAAATGAAAATGAAATAACACAATAAACATTATAACTGATAATGAATAAATTATTAATTCTATTTCTTTTTAGTTATTTCTTTATATTGAATATTTATTTAATAATTAAAATTGTTTTTATTCTGTTATAAAAGTGTTATAATATCAATAATAATAACAATTCAATTATTTATAATGAATGAAATATTGATAATAACAAATCAACCAATGTTTAAATAATAAAAATACATAAAGATAATTTATTGAGTGTGAATGATGATAATGATGAGATAGAAAATACAATAATCAATATTAACAAAATGAATCATGTAAATAATAATTCTCATTTGTTGCATTAAATTATTGAAATAATGTAATTATTGTTAATGTGTTTTGTAACTAAAATATTAATAAATGAATCAATATTCAAAATAAATTTATTGGTTTATTTCATTTCTCATTTGTTTGTATGAATAACATTATTTTAATTAAATTAATCATGAAGAAATGAATAATTTCGTTATTGTTTCTTGTTTTTAACTTTTCTTTAATTAGTGTTATGTTATTTATAATTACCTATCAAATAAGTATGAATTAACATTAATTACAAATAAGATAATTAAACATTTTTGTTTTATTATTTTACATACAACAAATAGTTATTTCATGCGAATGAAATAGCAAATTAAAAGATAATCATTATTTATGAAACAATTAATGTGAAATATTGATATTATGTAATAATTAAAATGAAGAAATTGAAGAGAAAAATGAAAGAACAGAATGATAATAGAATAATGAAGAATTAACAATAATTCAAATGATTATACTGATAAGAATGGAGATAAATGAATAATAAATCGAAAATGATTGAAATAAATATAAGAATATTTTATACAACGAATGCTACAAGAAAAAGAATAAAAACAACAAGTGGAATGATGTATTAATTGAGCAAGAAATAATATAAACAATGAAAAATTTAGCAAAAAATAAAAAGAAGAAAATAATCATGAAACATCAAGAGAATTAAGAGATAATGTAAATTATCAATTAAAGTATTTTATAAAAATACAACGTAAAGAGTAAATAAAAAGAAGAATAAAACTGTGAGTTAACAGCAAATAAAAAATGTAACCATATTAAATCAATTGTTCTAACAAAAGTAAAATGATTGAATTTCACAATTAAATTCAAAAACATTTATATAAACCATAATAAGTTAAATCAATGAAATAGTTTAATCAGATTATCATTGAATTTTAATAATAACTTTAAATTTATTTATTATTGTTCTTCTTGTTGAATTATTTATTCAAACATCTTATTTCAATTTGTTTTAAATTAAAGAAGATTACTTTTTTAAATGAGTGAAATAAAATGATCCAAATGTTTGACATATGATTTATTTAGAATATTTTGAGTTGTGGTAATTGTTAAATAAATTCATAAAAGAATGAAGAATTAAACAACAAATAAAATAAATTAATTCAAATCAATTATTTAATTATTTGTTTTATCAATGAACAAAACACTCCTCTCAGTTGTCCTTTTCAATATAACATTTTATCATTTGTTTAAATAACATATGTGAATTTCATTTATGTTGTGTTAAAATAATCATGTTCTTATTTCATCTGGTTCATATCAATTTAATTTATCATAGTCATTATCAAATTGAAGAGAAATGAATATTTATTGTTGAAATTAAAATTATTTTTAATTCATTTGAAATATATTTGTGAATAAAGAAATGAGCAAAGAGGAATTTGGAGAGAGTGTGAAATTCAAAGAGAATGAAAAGTAATTTTGATGAAATAAAAATGCTATTTTAATCAATAAACAAAAATAAAATGAAATAAAGAAGAATTAATGTCACTAAATTATTTTTTTACATTTTATTTGCCATAAAATTACAAAACAATTATTATTCGTTAATAATCGTAAACAATATTCGATGTTATTTCTTATCGAAAAATAATTTTTATTTACGATAAATTTTTACATAAGGAAATAAAAAACAAACAAACGTCAATACAATTACGTTTATTCTTTTCAATAAAAACAAACTAATAATTTGTCTAAAATATTTTTATCGCAAAATACACTGACTTATAATTATTTTTATCCAAATCCAAATATAAAACAACAAAAATAAATATAAACACACGTCATTGAAGGTATTTAATAAACTGAAACAACTGATAAAACATAAATGAGTGTACAAAAGCAAAAGCAAACAAA
>NW_008578838.1:0-349 GCF_000257125.1 Entamoeba nuttalli P19 | reverse complement strand
TTATTTAATGTTTTTAATTATTTCATCAAACATACAGTAAAAATCGAACCATATTATCTTTCTAATAATATTCAATCATTGTACATACTTTTAACATTTTAAATGCTTCTTCTTTATGATGAATAGTAATAACAAGTTATTTTCTAGTTTTTCTTAGTCAGTAAATTCAATACTTTCTTTTACAAACACAAATATTTTGCTAATTTTGTTTTCTATTTATTTATTCCATTTCTTTCTTGTTCTTCTTCCTGTTGATTTTTTATGAAAAATATTTTATTTAGGCTCAGTTCTTTCAACTTCTAATCCATGACAACAAATGATGATGATAATGTTGTTAAATAATCAAAAT
>NW_008578837.1:0-532 GCF_000257125.1 Entamoeba nuttalli P19 | reverse complement strand
CAGTTCTCAGTATGAAGAAAATCCAATTGAAGATATATCTAATAATTGACCTTTTTTTGTTTTCTTATTTTCTTCATAAACTTCTTTATGAATATAACAATAACATTATTTCAACACGATATAAACATGTCTCTAAATGTTTGATATTAAAAAAATCATTCTATATCATTTTAATTCATTGTTATATTATTTTATGAAAACTTGTTGAAATTCAAAACATTATTAATCATTTAATATTCTTTTTGTTCTTTTTTGATATAATCAATTATTTATTCGTACACATTCTTCTCATTCTTTCTGTGTCTTGTAACACATACGTATCAATAATAAATATATCTCAATTATCCCTTTCTCAATACGTTCATTTTGTTTCTTTAATTTCTGATTTTGCGTTATTTTCTTTCAAAATTTCTTCTTCATTTTGAATTTACAAAATCTATTTTCCATCATTTATATTTCAAAGGATAAATAATTGAATTTATTTAATACTCATTGATTGTGCTTAGTTGTTAGTTGTTTAAATAATAATTAA
>NW_008578836.1:0-6071 GCF_000257125.1 Entamoeba nuttalli P19 | reverse complement strand
ACATCCCATTAGACATGGTAAGTAGAAGAATAAAATTGAAACAAATTGAATAATAAATACAGAAAGTATTAGATGAAATAAAGAATTAAAAATTGACATTGACACTAGTAAATAAGTTAAAAAACTTTTTCATTAAAAACATTAATGTTATTAAACAATTTTATCACATTCAAACGTACTCAGCAGAATTAATAGAAGAAGGATCATTGATGTGATTAATCTCAAATGAATAAGGAACCATAGAAATTAATTTAATTAACACTTAATAATTTCTTTATTATATTTTCTTAATAAAAACCTTCAAGTACTGTAAATTTTAACTAACTTTTTATTTAAAGACAGACAATTTAGTTTTTTTTAATTAATTATTTGAGAAAATTTAGTAGGTTAATGTTCCTGTTATATTACTCAAATAGATTGTAACAGTTATTTTTTATGACAACTAATTCTATGCAAATACTTTTGATAGAAGACTAGCAAGCTTTTAAAATACTTTATTGTTTTCATTCAAAGCGTTTATTGAGTATTTATTATTAACTAACCAATAAATTTTAAGTAAACAACCAATTAGTTGTTTAGTGAATAATTTTTACTTCAAATTATCTCAAAATAACATCTATAACAACACAATTATTCTTATTATAAAAGAAGAAAGCCTCAAAAAACCCACTCTTAACTTAGAAGAAAGAAAAAGAAATCAAAACCTAAAATCAGTCCTGGTATTTACTCAATAACCCAAATCATTTACTCGTTTAGAAGCGAAGTTTAGTGAACAACCATGATTCTTTACCCTTTCTGTATTCTTCAGCAAATTGAGAGGAAATGGCTTTCTTTTGGGAAATTGGATAAACTTTACCAGCTTCAAAGGTGTTGATTTTAACTTCTTTAATAAGATTGAATTGTTCAAGGCTAACTGTGTATTTAGTTGGCATAACATGATTAACATTAATAACCTTGCAGAATGATTTAACAGAAGTTCTCATTTGTTGGACTTTAGCAGACATTTTTCTAGTGATCTTTAATGGAGCTCTTTCAACACCAACAACAGTGACAAATCCATATTTTCTGTCTTTAGTTCCTTGAAGATTGACAGAGGAAACAACGGCTTTCTTACCGGCGAATCTTCCTGAAAGAATAATAACAACACGACCTGGGGCGAGGATCTTGCTCATGTTTCACTCTTGTGCAAGTTTTGTAGTTCAGAAGGGTATCTTTTTCGTTTTGGGGTTTCCACTTTTGTTGCATTATTTTTATTATAGTATTATTATATTATTTATTATTATATTATTTAATTTATGTTATTTATCTCACATTTTATTATTAATCATTAAATTATTTCCTTGAGGTTTTAAGAAGAACTTACAATCCAATTTGTCTTAGTGGATATGACAAAAGTATGTATATTAATTGATTGGAGTCAGTCATTCACTGATAAAAATGGTAGTTTCTATAGTGGTGCTTCTCTTAATGAAAAAGAAAATGCATGCTTATTAATTGAAAAATGTGATAAAGTTATTAATTTTGTTGATGTTCATTCACAAACATCAAAAGAATTTACTATTAATGGTGGTATTTATCCAATACATAACCTTGTTGATGATGACCTTAAACTTTCTCCAAATGGTTTGTTCTTTTTGTTATTTAGTATTACTAAAATAAAACAAACTCAAAAAATGGCATAGAAAATGCAAGTGCTCGTTTAACCGAAAAAATTCAAAAAAAAATTGAAGAAAAGAAATTAAAGAGTGGAGTTGTTATTCCAAATAATGTTATTTATCAAACTCCTGAACAACCAATTTCTATTGAAGCAATAACAAAAACATTTGATAAATTACCTATAATTCATTCACCAGAAGAATACCAATATGATTATATTATCAGTTGTAAACATTTCTTTAATGGAACTGCTTTACAACGAATTCCACAAGGAAATATTGTTGATGAGTTTACTGCAGCCTCTATTCTTCAATACCAATATGGTACTGGAAAAGGATTAACTTTTTATATTTCAGGAGTTGTTACTGGGATATGTGTTATTCACACCGCTGCTGGACTAAAACAAATGTTCCCACAATCAACAATTATTATTGTAAAAGATGCTTGTCATCCATTAATTGGAGAGCAATTTGGTATTTCTTCAGAAGAGCAAAATGACTTTATAGTTTGTGCTTTATGTACACAAATTGGAATTTTATATAAATCTATCAATACTCTAACTTTTTAGTTAAAAGAATATTTTTTACTTGTTTTTTTTTTCTTTATTATTTCTTAAAAATGAAAAACATAAAATTTCTTACTAGAATAAGTTTAGGTTTGTTGTTTAGTAAGACAGATATTAATTAATGAAATTCATGATTTCTTTAAGAAAATAAGTCCTCCTTTTTCTTTTGTTGGTTTTAATTGTCCTCCAGGACCACCAGACAATGGCCTTGGTTGTGTTTCTTGTTGTTGTTTTTGAAGAAGTGCAGGAGATGACATTCCTTTTCTTAAAGCACCTGGATGATGTTGGAATTTTCTAGTAATCATTTCAGGAGTTGGGCATGATTCATTAATTTCGTCTAACATACAAGCACGTTCAAATAATGACATATTCTTATGATAATCTTTATCATTCACTGCTAATAATTTTTCACGACGTTCTTGAAGTTTTGAAGATTTAGCAAATAATTTCTTACTCTTTTCAGCAAGTAAGTCACTTTCTGGTTCATCTCCAATATTCTTATCATCCTTAATTCCAACAATAAGTTCTTGTAAAATTGTTATTATTCCTTCCATCAAATAGTCTAATGAATATGACATTCCATCTTGGAAATCTTCTAAAACAACAGGATGCTGTTTCCAAACAAATGTTTTAATATCAAATGGCCGAGTAGTGATTTTCATAACCGCCCCATAATTTTTATAATAATCACAATAATTAGGTGCAGAAAATATAGTGAAGACTTCTGAAAGATGTCTAGATGGATTGAAATATTTATGGTCTTTGAATCCATTATCCTGAACTTGATGAGCCCTTACAATACAAAAAAGATCATTTGCCGCAAGAAATCTATTAACTGCTTTTTTACCATAGAAATATGAAGTTTTTCTTTGTTTATTTGGTTTGAAAGTTATTTCTTCCCACTCTTTACGACTAACTCCAAACCATTCTGGTGAGTCAGGATCCCACTCTGAAACAGGATCAGACCATAACAAATCACATAACGACCCTTCACTTGGTGGTTCTGTAAATCTATTAATTTTCATGATATCTTCTAAAAGACCAACTGATGGACTAAGACCACCATGCATACACAAAATTCTACCATTAACATTTTGGTTAATTAAAGCACATAATGGTAAGCAATCAAAACAACTAACAAATTCATCGTAAATTTTAATATTATATTTACTATGACATTCTAATAAGAATGTCATATACTCACACATTAACCTACTTTCATGATTTCCTCTTAACATTTTAATGTTATTTGGATAGCAAATTTTAAGGGCAAATAAATAAAATACAACTTCTGTACTAAAATCCCCTCGGTCAACATAATCTCCAAGAAACACAAATTTATTGTCTTCAGGACTTCCTAAAAGGTCCATAAAATTTAACATATCATAAAATTGTCCATGAATATCTCCTACAATAATTGCTGGTGCGTCAACTTCTAATATATTCTTTTCGCTTCTAAAAATATCAGCTGCTTGACGAATTAATTTAACGGCTGCATAATTTTCTAATCTTCCTTGTCTCCTTAAATGTTCTTTTAAAATTTTTAAATTAGGTTTACCATTAGGACCACTAAAAAGCATTGAACATGTAAGAACACGGTCTTCTTGTGAAATAGTTTTCTGTTGAACTTCAACAGCTGGTAATGGAACTGTTTGTGGATCTGAAACGGTCAATAAAGAGTTTCTATATGTCAGTTATTATAAATTATGTTTTAAACTGAATTCTTTCCGAAAGAAAACTGTATTACTAGATATACTTCATATTACTCTTTTAATCAAAAATTGACAGGGTTTGTTTTGTTTTTCTTTTCGGAATTAATTAACAAATACCAACAAACCGATAACTATTTGATAAATTGATTGATTCAACGGGAATAGACCTCGATCGTGATCTCATGTTTTTTATTTGAAAGATGAGATGATCTGGATTTTTGATTGGTTGGTTCCACGTTTTTATAATCTGTACTTCTCTCTTTAATAACAAAAACTATATTTTATTATATTTAAAATTATCCTTCAGTTTCTTCCTTAGAGCAAAGGAAAGAAACAAAAGTCTCTCTCTAAACAATCATTTGCAAAATTTTTCGTTTTTTTTTGTCAATAACAACTCTGTATCTAAGTAAAGAGAAAACCTATAACATGAGAATGAAAGGAGAAAATATTACTAGAAATATATAGACGTATTTGTTGGATTGTTTGAAAAAGCTACTAACTTAAAGATAAGAAAATAATTAGTGTATGTGGTTCTTAGTCTTGTTTTTATTAAATAATGTTTAAACGAAAATATAGAAGTATTACTTTTTTCATATTTTTTATATATCTCATTATGAAACCAATAATGGTAGTTCTGCTAATACAAGTCCTTGTCACCGTTATTCTGGTCATTATTAAGAAAAAATTTATCATTGTTAATAACGGATTTGTTGAATACTAAATTAACAAAAAATTAAAATGCCCAACATAATAAAAAAGGTAATAATCCTTTTAAGGGTTGTGAAATATAACTTCAAAGCACATAAAATAGATAATTAACAAAAGAAAAAGAATCATTTTTAATGACATTTAATGATTAAACGGAGAATTTAATGTATTTAATAAGTATATTATAGCACATTATTTTTTAATATTAATAATTATTACTTATATTACTATTACATTCAAAAAAGTAACTATTGTTATTCATAATAATTATTCGTTTTATGGTATAATTAGTAAATTGGTGTTTTCATATAAATTTCAACATCTTTACTAAGTAATTTCTTAATAGATATTGGTTGTTGAAAGGTAGTTTAAAGTAAGTTTATTTCTTTATTTTATTACAAAAATAATTATAATAATAACTATTCGAAGAAAAATTACTCAGTCTTTCTGATAGTTTTATTGATAAATTTATAATTATTAAATAATATTGACAATATATTGACTCATTGAAAATATATTAGTATTACATTGTAATTATTAAAAATTTTGGGTATTAAAATTGTATCTTTCTTTTCATAATTTATGGTTCTTTTACATACAATTTATTTGTTCATATTTTTCATATTATCTTTAATTTATAGAGAATCTTTTCAATATAATTTCAATGACTTTATATGTTTTCAATATTATAACTCTTATTTACTTATTCAAACAATTCAATGCCATTAGTTTCAATTTTTTTGAAAAAAAAATATAGCAATAATTAGTTTTTTTTTATTAATGTCTCATTAATTTTTGGGAATAGTTCTTTATATATCTTTAAATAACCCAATAAATATATACGACTTATTATTCTTTTAGAAGTTATAAATTGATAAATTAAAATATCTAGATTAACTCCTTGATAACTTTTTCAATACCTCTATCATTGAAAAAAGATAAAAATAGTCTTTATATCTTTAATCATAAATGTGTTTTAAATAGTAAATGAGTAATTTTTTTTAATTCTGTTTCAATCAAATCATCAATTTATTAATTTTTCATTTGCCTTTTTTTTATTTTATTTATGATTTTATTTTTGGAGTTTATTAATAAATTCATTTGCCTTTTTTTAAGCAAATATTGTTCAATATAAAACTTCATTTGAATAACTTTAATATTTTTTTTTAGTAAAGAAATGTTTATAACCAAGTATTGAAAAAAAATTTTACATAAAATTTAAAGTACAATTTTTATTGGAAGTTCTCCATTTTTATATAATTTAATTACCCATAATTTTAATAGTAATGGTTAGAAATGTTATATAAAACATCAAAAATAATAAGAAAAAATGAAAAAAAAGGGTTTTTGTAAAAAATAAAACGAGAAGAACTGGAAAACTAAAAGCAATGTTCTGCTTAACTAAGACCAAAGCCCTCAACGTTGATGTT
>NW_008578835.1:0-718 GCF_000257125.1 Entamoeba nuttalli P19 | reverse complement strand
TGTTTTATTGATTAACCAATTGGTTTTGTTCTTTATTAACTCTTTTGAACTTTTATTACTATTTCTACAACTTGAATAGATGTAAAATAACACACATATTAAGTCAAAGATTCATTTAATTGTTCTCTAAGTTTATATTCAGTTTTAAAGATATAATAACATTGCATATCTCTAAATAATAACACATTTATTTAAATGAAATAATATTATTGGTTATAGAAGAAATAAAAGAGCTGATGATTTAACAATTTTTATTTCGTGAATTAACAATTCTAAACAAAAAAAAAACAATCAAAATGAAACTCTAATAACACAACTTATGACTGGATTTATTCTCCCTATAATTTCAATAATTTTCTGTGTTGTTATTATTAAACAGAATATGATAAATTATATGTGATGTGAATTGGTTCAATAAATTAATAAAACACACTTCTATCGAGATGAAATAGAATCATAAAAAAAATAACAACTGATAGTCATAATAAGTTTAAAATAAATCAACAGTTGAGTTGTTAAGAATAAAGAAATGAACGAATTATACAATTCATTATTTTATCTTAAATGAAATTGTTTGATTCATTTAATTATTGGTCGAACAAGAATAATTAAATCCTGAAAAGACAATAACTGAATTAGACAAAATAAGATAATTATGACTTAAAATAATTGTTGTTCATGTCTAATCTGCTGTTTTTCAAACAAATTCTGTAAAAAA
>NW_008578834.1:0-337 GCF_000257125.1 Entamoeba nuttalli P19 | reverse complement strand
AGAAAATAAATGAATTGAATGATGTTTAAATGAAGAAATTTTGAAAATACATCAGACGTGTAACTAGAATATTCAATGATAAGAAATTAACATTAACAAAATAGAGATTATTGAATATAAAAAGAAATATATTTCTCAAAAGAGTAAAGATACAAGAAAGAATAAGTATTACAGAAATATTAATTCTAAAATACTCATTAATGTTTCATTAAAATCACAATTTGATTCTATTCATATTCACTTTCTTTTATTATTTATTTCTCTTTTTCTCTTCTTGTTTTATCTTTCATTTTATTGTGAATGAATGAAATACATTGAATATCAGTATTTTATTTAT
>NW_008578833.1:11612-12168 GCF_000257125.1 Entamoeba nuttalli P19 | reverse complement strand
ACCTGTATAAATATATATTCATTATATATTTTATATACTATTTTATAAACACTTTTTAATATAATATATTATTTTATACAACTTTTCTATTTTTGTTATGACTTTTCATGTTCTTTCTATTCTTTTATTTGTTGCATATTATTATTTATTTTACATCTTTTAAATTAAAATGATTTTAAATGAACAAATTGTTATATCCGTTTCTTGTTGAAGCTTTGTAGTATCTAACTTAATTTCTTTTTATCCATTTTATTTGTTTCCTTCTCATTTAAACTTTAACCCTCTTCTATGGTGGTTTTAGATTATTTTATCTTTTTCCTTATTTTTTTTCTTTTTTACCTCTTCTTTTTTAACCAATATTCACTTAAGTATCTACTATAAGTTTGTATTTAATTATTTATTCATTCATATTTTGAACTTATAAACATTAAATTAAATAAAAATGGAAGAGTTAATTAACACTAATAATCAATTTTTATTAATGAAGTAGTAGAAACACTTCCACACATTCAACAATCAATTGAATATACTATTAAGAATTATCAGTACTATTTAT
>NW_008578833.1:0-11401 GCF_000257125.1 Entamoeba nuttalli P19 | reverse complement strand
ATCATAAAAGAATGTAATAATGATGAAGAATCAATTGATAAAGTGAAGAATGCAGTAATAGATAAAATCATTAATATAGAATAGATGAATAAAATTAAAATAAGATTTAAAAACAAAGAAAGAAGAATATCAGAAAAAGGTAAATGAGTATTTTGAATATATGAGCAATAATATATATAACAATAGTTGCATAGTGACAAATAATTAGAGTTATAGATGATACAATTATTGATTTGAATATTAACATGAAATTAATAATAATTTCATTAGAGTCAAATTAATAAATCAATAAAATAAAAGAATGAATGCAAAGAATAAATTATATTAACAAAAATGAGTGAATGATTTGGTTTAGATATAAAAGTTATATTATATTTAATGAAAAAGATTAAAATAAAGTACTTGTTAACATTTCATTTTCATACTAAAGAATGAAGGGACTATAATTTTATAACAAACAAGGCACGTATATTTAAATAATTTCATTAGATGAAGTTATAAATAAAATACAAAAAACAACAAAAAACGGAATATACCAGTAAATTTATAAATATTATTATAAAAACAAACCATTTGTCTTACAAGAAATGTTATAAAGTGTGAATGATATAATATCATCTATATTTGAAATTAGTGATAATGCATAAGAATGATATTAAAAGAATTTCCCAATAATAATTATATGCATTAAAAAAGTATTATATGGATTTGAGCTTTTATATTTATCTAATTACTCCTTTTTGATATTAATCAATTTTTTTTTTATTAATATAAAAATAAGTTTGAATAATTTGATGAATAGTTTTAAATTAATAATAAATTGACATCATTCAAATTAAAACTTTTTTGGATTAATATAATTATTTATCTTCTAAAGAATAACAAATCAAGTATAAAAAAATAAATTAAGTTTAATTGCATAAATTCAAATAACTCTTTTATCAATTACTTCAGACAATAAATAGCATTTGTTTTGATTATCAAAATATTAATTTAGTGCTTTTTTATTTTTATCAATGGAATTAAACAAACTAGAAACTAATCTTCATTTCATAATAGTACTAGCAATTTCTACCAATCAAAAAATTTATATAAGAGAAGAAATAAATAGAAAAAAAGAAATTAATTTTGAAAATTAATTTGTATTTAAAAAATAACACAAAAATATTTCATTTTTAGATTTTTTACTTTTCATTAAAATTTAAAAAAGATCTAATAAAATCGTATTATCAAGTTATCATGGGATCTGCTCAGTCACGTAGAACAAAAAGAAACCAACGAAAGAATCAAAAAGAATGCACAAATAGTCCTGAAACTACTCCTCCACAATCTTCACCACATGAAAACTTGAAACAGCCAATAAATGAAACTACAAAAAATGTTACAACAACCCAATGTGTTTCTAAAAAAGTAGAAACAAAACCAATAGTTCCAGTACAAGAAAAACCAACCGCTCAAGTTCAAGAAAAGCCAAAAACCAATCCTCAAAAAGAAGAAACTACCAAGATAACACAAGAAAAACAAAAAGAACAAATAAATACAATTCAAAATGACTTTAATTTGTATCAAAAAGATGGAGAAATTCAACCAGAAGGATTAGCTCAAATGATTGAAGACCTTGGTATTAATGATATTGGATCTATAAAGGCTTTATGGGTTGCATGGAAATTAGGAGCAAAGGACTATAAGATTAATGAAAATGGATTTAGAAAAGGCCTTGAATCAGTTCATGTTTCTTCATTAAAAGAATTTAAAAATTGTATTCCTGAAGACCCATTAAATGATAACTTAACTGGAAAACGACTATTTAATTATGCATTTGAATGTAATGTAGAATATCGTCAAAAATTAATGGAAAAGGAAGATTCTATATTATTACTTCATCAATTCTTTGGAGAAAATAATGAAATGGTAAATAAATTCATAACTTTTCTCTCACTTGATTCAACAAAACAATTAAATAGAGATGAATGGCAAAACTTATATGATTTTATAACAACAATTCATTTAGACTTTTCTAATTATGATACAACATCAGATTCTGCATGGCCATTACTTTTTGATAGTTTTGTGTCTTCATTTCAAAATTAATGAATTTAATAGATAAATTAGTTAATAAAAAGAGAAAGAAACCATTTTATTATTTCAAAAAGAGGTTCTTTTTTTTTGTTATACTTTTAAATTAAAGAAGAATAAAAAAATAATGATAATATATGTTAAAATTAATTAATTTTTTAATTGAGTTTCAAATAATTCTTTTGCTATAGAAGATACATCTTGTTCATCATCAGCCATTAACTGATAACAACAATCACGAACATTACTTATTTGAATAAAATTTGGATATTTTGAGGATATTAAATAAATTGCATGACATAAATGAATTCTTACATTTGGAACTGGATCATCAACACATAATAAAAAGAATGGCATAAAGAAATTATCTAAAATTGCTAAACCTTCATCCATAGATTTTACTTCTCCAAAGATCCAACTAATAAATTCAATAATAATCTTTCTTCTATGATAATTTCTTTTCGATAAAACAATAAAATTATTTCTTACTTTTTGTTTAAATTCTTTAGATGATATCATATATACTTGTGCTGTAACTTCTGCTGCTTTAGATCGTGTAGCAGCCATTGGATCATTTAATAATTTAAATAAATAAGTTTGAACATCAACTGATTCTCCAACTGATTGAACAACTCTACTAAAACTTGATGCTATTTGTAATCTTACTCTCCAAAATGGATCTTCCATAAAACTCATAAAAGATTTCATATATCGTTCTTTATATTCAGGATTAACAATTCCAATAACATCTGCTAATGAACTGATAGCAGCTAACTGAACTACTTTTTCATCTTTAAGTAATGAATCATATAATTCTAAAAAGAATGCCCTTGTATCTTCTGCTTTTACATAAGGCATAAATAATTGAAAACAAACTCCAACACTATATCTTGCTCCTATAGCACCTGAATTAGCTAAATTTTTAACAATAGTAAATACAGTTTCTGATTTAGTTTCCATATAAAAATTAATAATTGAAACTAAACTTTTCCCAACTGATGTTGGAGCATCAGGAAATAAACGAACTGTATCAGATGATAAATTAACAAGAATTGGTAATATTTCTTTTGAATATTGATTAGCAAGTTTTTTTCCTATAATATGAAGAAAATGTGGTATTTGTTTTAAAGAAACAATTGCATTTGGTTTATTTGCATCTTGGACTAATGAAAAAAATGGTCGAATTAAATTACTTTTACTATCAACAGCTATTTCTGCTATTGATGTAATACATTCTGATGCCTTTTTTCTTACTATAAAATCTTTGTCATTTGCACCACATACAATTGCAGGAACAATCATTCCATCAATATATTCTATTGGTAATTGTGTTGATAATAAAGAATATGTTTTAATTGTATTCTTACGTAATGAAAGATCTTTAGACATTAAAAGGTCTGGTAATTTTGGTAATAATAATTGTATTTTTTCTTCTTCACTTAATCGTGGTAACATTGCATCAACTAATACTAATCCAAATACTTGATTTTGACAGTCACTATCATCCATTAATAATGCTTTTGAAACAGAATATACATACCCTCTAAAATCTGTTTCATTTAACATTGGAATAACTCGTTTTAAACATTTTACTGTTGCTTTTTTAATTGCTTTTGGACTATTTACGACAAGTTCAGTTAATGGAGCAACAAGAAGCATTGCTTGAATTCGATATTCTTCAGTATCCTAAACAAATAAATAACAATTAATTATATTATTTATATAATAAATTAACAAACTGATACATAAAGTTTTCTTATTACAGGTAATAAATTTTGAATTAAATAAACAATTTGTGAATTTTCTGAATCTCCTAAACTGTCATGAAATAATGGTATAAGTTCTAATATTTCTTCAAATGATAATTTTGGTGTTAATTCTCCTAAACTTTTATAAGCTGCTTTTCTATATTATTACATTTATCTCTTATTCTCTTTTTTTTTTAATAATTCATTTCATATTTAAACAAACCGTTTAGGTCCTGTACTTTTTATTGATTCAATAAATTCTTTAAATTCCATTTCAGTGTTGGTCATTTAATTATAAAGAACTTAATTTTCTTTATTTTTTGAAAAACTATCTTTTCAGTTCATTTTAATTAATTTTATTATTTTTTTTTACTAATATTTTATTATTTGAAATAATATTTTATTAACTTTTTTTTATTTAATTTATTGATTCTTCTTTTGTATAATCAAACTCTCAATATTAAATTCTGACTTGACTCAATGGAAATAGTATTAAATGTTCGTAATGAAAAAAATATTTCCAATTTTGTGAAAATTAATAGTTCAAAATTTTTATTTTTATCAAAGTCAAAAATTAAAATTTCAAATATTCAAAATTATTGTGGAACGAATAAAATACTTGAAGAATATATTTGTTACTTTATTATTGACAAAAATTTAAATGAAAATGAAATTGTATTAAATGATGAAATGATAATTTCATTAAGATTTCCTAAAAAAGTTAAAATTTCACTTTGTTTTATAAAAACAATTCATGAAGCAATAAATATTATTGTAAAACCTTCTCCTCATCCTCTTATTAATTTAAAAAAACAAATTAAATATTTTAATGATAATAAAAATTGGGAAAATTTTAATCATCGTTTTGTAAAAATTGGAAATACATTATTATTAAAAAGTGATTCAATTGGTAATGAAAATAATTTATTATTATCTCAGTATAAATGGTTTTCTTATTCCATTGATAGTATTAATAACAAAAAAATAACTTCTTGTTTTTTCGAAATTACATCAAAAACAAAATTTTATATTGAACCTTCTCCTTCTTTAATATTAACTTCAAAATTATCTCCTTTAACATTTATTTCATCAGAACAAAATTGTAAAGAATTGTACTCTTTTCTTTCAAATCTCTTAGTAGAATCAAATCAATTAAATCAAATGAAAGAATGTATTATATTAGGACCAAATGGAATTGGTAAAAGAACTTTAGTTCTTCAAATTGCTTCAACTCTTCAATGTAATTTTATTAGAGTTGGAATAGATGACTATTCAATATCTGATACATTAACATTAATAGAAGAATCAATAAAAGCTCTTCCTATTATTATTTTATTTGATAATATTACAGACATTAATTATAATATAATCTATCATTATACTTCATCAATTCAATCATTTCTTGCAACTAAAATTAATACTCTTCCTCATTCACTCTTTAAAATGATTTGTGTATTTAATATAGATTCTATTTTTTCTCCATCTGATTCTTTTCCATTTCTCCGCTTAAAAAATTATCAAACATCTGATCTCTGTCGTATTCAACAATATCTCCATTTACCTGAATCAATTGTTCTTCCAAGAGGATTAACTTTCTTTGACTGTCTTTCGATTCAAAAAAGTTGGAATGCACTTCCTTTAAGTATTGAAGAAATTAATAAAATAACAAAACAATTATCTCAACAACATACTACTTCAATAGAAATACCAACTGTAAGATGGTCTGATATTGGTGGTTGTAATGAAGCTAAAAAACAAATTAAAGAGGAAGTGTCAAAAATATTATCATCAAATGAAAGTCATGGAATTTTATTATATGGACCTCCTGGAACAGGAAAGACTCTTCTTGCAAAAGCAGTAGCAACAGAATATAATATGTCATTTTTCAGTGTTAGAGGTGCAGAGTTACTTAGTAAATATGTTGGAGAAACAGAAAAAAATATTAAAAATCTATTTCACACAGCAAGAGAAAATAGTCCATCTATTATCTTCTTTGATGAAATTGATGCAATTGCTTCTGAAAGAAAAGGAGGGAGTGTTTTTGATAGAGTTGTAAGTCAAATTTTAACTGAAATGCAGGGGGTTGGTGTTATTGGTGGAATTCTTGTTATTGGAGCTACAAATAGAATAGATAAAATAGATAAATCACTTCTTGTTCCTGGTAGGTTTGATGTATCTATTGAAGTTGGATTGTCTTGTGGTGAAGAAAGAAAAGAAGTTATATTGGCTCAATTAAATTCAGTTCAACATGAAGATATTAATCTTGATCAATTTGTATCTTATTTACCAGAAAAAATAAGTGGATCAGACATCTCTATGATAATATCTAAAGCATATTCACTTGCCCGTAAAGAGGTGATAAATCGCTATATTAAAGGAGAAGTTGTAACTACACGAGATATAAAAATTACAGCATTTCAATTATATTCATCTCTTAAATAACACAAATTATTTAATTTTTTTGGTATTTATCTTTAATTCAAAATAATAAAAAAACTTAAAACTATAAAAAAATTAAAAGTAAATTAATAAAAACTATACTTTATCAAACCCGGAGAACTAAAAAAAATCGAGGTTTTTAGGGGTTGTTGGAGATGAGTGCTAAAGTAGCCACCGCCGTTCAAAGAGAAGCTTGCACAAAAACTGTTTGCCCATGCAAAGCAAGATGCCAAGCATTCAGAGCTGAAGTTATCAAAAGAACTATTCAAAACCATAAGGATATTGAAGCTGCTAAGAAAGCTGTTTATGTTGCTAAGAGAAATGCTGAAATTAACGGTGATTTATATGCTGAAGCTGATCCAAAATTAATTGTTGCCATTAGAATTAGAGGTATTAATGGAGTTTCACCAAAGATCAAGAAAATCCTTAAACTCCTTAGATTAAGACAAATTAACAACGCTGTTTTCATTAAGGCAAATGCTTCAACCATTAAGATGTTAAGACTTGTTGATCCATATGTTACTTATGGTTATCCAACTTTAGAAACTGTCCAAAAACTCATTTACAAACGTGGAGCTCTTAAAATTAATGGAAATAGAATGCCAATTACTTCCAATTGTATGATCAAGAAAACTCTTGGAGACAAAGATATTGTTTGTGCTGATGATCTTATTCATGAAATTTACACTGTTGGAAAGCACTTTAAGGAAGTTAACAATAAACTCGCTCCATTCAAATTAAATGGTGCTAAAATTGCTGAAAAGAATAAGAAGATTCATTTTATTCTTGGAGGAGGATTTGGAAATCGTGAATTACTCATTAACAAGCTCCTTGCCAAGATGATCTAAATTGATTCGTTATGATTTTTTTTGTTATATAAAACGATTTATATAAATAACAAAAAAGGGTTTAATAAAAAATTCAACGGGAGTTTTTTTTATATAGAATTAGAAACTTTTTAGAGAACTTTAAAACATCCAGATGAGTCAGATTTGTAAAACTGTCATTATTGGAGATTCTGGAGTAGGTAAAACTTGTATCATTCAAAGATTTACAAAAGGAACTTTCAATGAAGAACAAGCTGCAACAGTTGGAGCATCATTTGTTGATTGTGCATTTAAATTACCTAATAATGAAAGTTATAAATTACGTATTTGGGATACTTGTGGACAAGAAAGTTTTCAAAGTATTATTCCTATGTATTTTAGAAATGCGTCATGTATTATTCTTGTGTTTGATGTTAGTAATTTTCAATCATTTAAAGGTATTAAAAGTTGGTTATCTATTGCATTGTCAAGTGCACCAGAATCAACTCCTGTAGTTGTTCTTGGATCAAAAAGTGATTTACCTTCTGTTGTTCCTGAATCAACAATAAATGATTTTGTACGTCAAAGAAATTATTTATATTTCCCTGTCTCTTCTAAAAATAATACTGGAATTAAAGAAGCCTTCGATAAAATTTCTACTCTTGCTTTTGAAAAACAATCTTCTTTGACTAAAGAACAAGAAATTAGAATTAATGATGAAGTTAAACAATCTGATAAAAAATGTTGTTAATTACATATTTTTTTGTAATATTATATAACATTATTTCTTTTTTTTTTTTAAGATTTATGAAAAAAATAAAATTATATTAAAAAAATTAACTTGAAATGAGTGTAAAAAGATTAATTCTAAAAGAATAATTACTAAAATAATAAAAGTTAAGGAAAAAGAAAACGTGAATCGACAAAAAACTAGTATATCATTACACGAATAATGGCAGCAACAGAAACTGCAATTCTTGAGGGATGGCCAACATTACAAGAAGTACTTGAAGACTCATTTATGAAACGATTATTGAGATGTTATCTTTCTGATGAAAGGTCAGAAGAAAATTTAGACTTTCTTGAATCAGTAGGATTGTATGAATCTCAGTTTGATAAGTTGACACCTAAAGTACGTTTAGAAGCACTAAATTTTATTAAAGATCAATTTCTGGATAGAAACTCAGAACGACAAGTTAATTTATCTTATCAAATTCAACAATCAATCTTAAAAAAATTATCTGAAGTTACTTCAAATGCACCCAAAGATGTATTTAACGAAGCAAAAAAAGCAACAGAATATTTGTTATATACAGAACAATACACGTATTTTATTAATAAGTTAAATGCTAATACAATTGGTACAGGTAAAAAAGATGTTTATTCATTATATCTTAACCAATTTCCTAAAACTAACCCACAACCATTATATAAGCCAACGTTAAATAAAGTTATAGAAACTGAAAAAAAATCATGGAATGAAGATGAGGTAAAAAGAAATACAGAGTCTATTAAATCACTTATAGAATCATTAATTCAAGACGAATGTAATTATGTTGGAGTATTAACTAGTTTAAGTGAATTTAGTGAAATGATGACTAAAAAACAAATACTTGGTCCTGATGTATTGAAAGAACTTTTTGATCATATTCCTGTATTAATTCAACACCACCAAAAATTCATTTCCTCATTACAAGAAGCTAAAGCTGATGAGAAGGTTGGAGAAAAATTAAACTCTGGACTTCACTTTTTAGTACTTTATCGATACTACCTTCGGCACGTTCCAAAGAATATTGCTAAGTTATGTTCTATTGGTATGACAGATGAAATAGAAGTTGGAAGAGAATTATATCCTCTTCCAGTAATTGAAGAATTTGATAAACAACAAAAGATGACTAAAAAAATGAGTATATTACAAATGCTTGTTTATCCATATTTTAGAGTGAGAACATATCAAGCCTATGTGGATGATTTTATTAAAATGACAAAGAAAGATTCACAAGAAGTTAAAGAATTAGAAGTTGTTCATAGTCAATTAGCTATTTTTCAAGAACTAATTAATACATATTCTGATACCAATAAAATTGAAAGAATATCTGATGCACTCAAGCTTCTATTTCCATTTAGTTTTACTTCTATTATGCCTTTATTTGAAGGTAAGAATGGAATTTGTGGAATTGCTTCTTTAGATAGATTTGATAAAACTGATATTAATCAGTTGTCTATGTCACTTAATTCACGTAAAAAACTTACATTAATTGTTTTATATCGAGGTGTTGTTGTTACTGATGTACCAGTAATTAGAAAGAAAGGTAATGTAAGTAATTCTATTGACAAATCATTTTATTCATTTACATTAATAGGTGATATTCGAGATTTTGGTACTGAAGATTCTACAGAAACAATATATATTGATGTACCAGAAATCAAAAAGAGAATATGGTTTGGATGTGAAAATACTGAAGAATTTAAGTCTTGTGTTGAAGCATTAAGAACAATCTTGTCAAATTGATTTTTTCTATCTCCCAATTTTTGTCTTTTTATAAACTTTTTAAAAAAAGAATCTTAAAATGATTAATTAATAAGAAGATGAATGAGTCACAAGTTCAGATAAATTCAGAAGAGAAAATATTAAAAGAAAGCAATAAATTAAACAATGAAAAAAAAATGAAAAAAACAAAAAAGGAAATTAAAGAATTGAAACAGAAAGAAGAAAAAAAACCAATAAGTAACAATCCTGTAATTTGTAGTATTTTAAAAAATTTCATTAAGGTTCATCCTGAAGTTATCTTACAAAGAAAGAAAGTATTTAATCCACTTGATTGATATTAATAATTTTGTTTGAAGTCATTAAGAAATTAAAAAAAAATATAATTACCAAAGGAAACTTTTGTATTTTCCTTTCTTAGTTGGTGTTATAAATAAAGTATCAAGTTTAGAACGAACCAAACTAATGATTTTATTTCCACGATTAATCACTTCGTCTCTTTCCAGAAGAATATTAAAAGTACCACAAAAGAAATAATCAGAACGTAATGTTGCATAAATACAATCAACACCACCTTTACTACAATATTCTTTTAAATTTTGATTTTTCATTTCATCATAGACAGTTCTAAACATTCTATGAATTCTTTTTTGTTCAGTATAACTTGATTTATATGGTTCTTGAAATTCAGGTTCATGTAGTTGAGCATTATCACCTTCAATTTTAACAAATATATAATGAAGATATAATGAAGAACTTTCTTCAAATTGAATATCGACTGAAGGACCATTAATCAATTGGTTGATAAATGGGACATTTATTATTTCATTTTCAATTGTTTCAGCACAAGTACTAATTATTGGTAATGATTCATTTTTTGTTGCTAAAAGTACTAACGATAATTTACTTGTAAAAAATTTACAGAAAACAAATAATTGTCCTGATTGATTAAAGTCATATAATCCAATTGGAACCCATTTATCATTTATTGTAGGTAATCCTTGAACAAAAGTCATTAAAATATGAATGTCTTTTGGAGAAAGAGTACAACCAGATCTTTGATTGATATAAATGAGATTTAACTCATTAAATAATAAAGTGAATACAATTGAGTCATTGTCATTTGTTAATTTATCATTACAAGTATTTACTAAATTAATAATAACATCATTTATTTGTTCTCTCATTGTACATGGTAAAATACTAACAGCATTATATAAAATAGCAGTTGAAACATTCATTGAATGAATAAGAAATTTCATTTGGTCATATTCAGTTAATATAAGTCTTCTAAAATCATATGAAGTTTTCTTTTGAAATAATGATAAAATGGTAGTATAAGGAACAATAGAACAAAGTTTTCTTCCAATCATTTCTGCTTCAATCTTTAATTGTTGTGGTGTTTCTCCAGTTTTTGCTACAATAACAATTTCAATAGGTCCAACTGAATGAAAAATAATTATTTTTCCATCTTCACAAACAACATCATCTGTAGAATCACTTAAATCTGCAACTACAGAAGATAAAGCAGTTAATGTACCCATGAAAGGAGCTAATTTAATTTCATCTCCATACCTACTAAATATTGGTTTTCCTGCATCTGTATAAATAAGTATATGCTTCTTCTTCATTTCCCAAGCTTTTGCATTATTTGTCATATCAATTTCAGTATCATTCTCCCATCTTTTATGTAAAATGGAAAATTCATTTCTGATAGAAACATTTTCTTCAGCCATCTTCTTCAACCTAACCCAATATAAATACTCATCTTTTCTTTTAAGTTCTTTTAATTTACGTTTTATATAACAAAAATATTTTATCTTTTTTTTTTTTATAATTTTTAT
>NW_008578832.1:0-2007 GCF_000257125.1 Entamoeba nuttalli P19 | reverse complement strand
GCTTTTCTTTACAAGAACCAAAGGTTTTACATAATATCCATTGAAATAACATTTGTTATATTTAATACATTGGAAAAGAGTCAAATCTATAGTATTGGAAGTTATGTAAAAAAATATAACACCATTCATTGTAAGACTTAATACTTCCAAAAACTCAAACAAAAAACAAGAAAAACAAAAAAGCATATTAAATTATAATTGATATATTTATTTTCTAACATTTTAAAAATAAATACTGAATAGATAAGAAAGATTAAAAATATTAAATTAACAAAATGTAACAAAAAATAATTGATAACAAGAGTTGTGTTATTTAAATAGGGTTAGAACTTTTTTCTAAAAAGAAGAATGGAACTAATAAAGTAATGACTGACGTAAATATTTCTATCAATAATCCTTCAACTACAACACTTCAAATTTCAGTGGAAAAAACAAAGAAGATTTCATTTTTTAAAATTGGTGGTCTACTTTTGGTGGCTAGTGTTTTAATCGTGTATTTGTATCAAGTTAGAACAGAATTATTGAATTATGGGATGTGGTGTTTAATAGGACTTTTTGTGTATTCAATTTATAAATTTTTAACTTCAATTAATAAAGGTTTGTTTTATTTTTATAACATTCTTAAAGAGAATCATAATATTAAATTTAAAAGTTACTATTATTGCTGACCAATCTAAAGGAATTGAGTTGATTAAAGAGTCAACATCTATTCCATATTCTAATATTGAATTTATTCCAAAAGAGGTATTGAATAACGTAATAATTCATGAACAAATTCAAATTTTTGTAGTAGAAACTTATCTTGCTTTAACATTCAAATCTAAAAACGTTAAATACATTACAAAATTCCCTCCTTTAAAACCAATATTTTATGAATTCAATTTATCTATTAAACAAAAGCAACTCATTTATCAATCACTTCATCAATTTTTAAAAACAATGAATTAATTTATTTTATATTTTTTTGTTTTGTTTCTGGTTATGAGTTATATTCAAGTTATTTAAATTATATAATTTATATTCTCTTTTATGATGTAATGAAACAAAACTAATAAAAACACATAAATTATTATTATATTTTCATACACATAACTTTATTATTTTATTTGACATTCAAGTATTGTTTTGTATTAACAAATTATATCTATTTTTATAATAAAACAATTACTTTTTTATCTTTACTTAAATTATGTTCTATCTTGTAATTCTTTAAGGAGAGAAAGAAAATGTTTATTATTTCTATATCTTATATGAATAAGAACAATAATTATTATTAAAAATATTTTGTTCATTGACACTAACTAATACTGATTGATAATTCAATCTTCAACAGACAATAAATTTTATTTAATTTTATGCTTCTTAGAATTTAACTTTATAGAATATTATTGACATTAGTTTATCATTAATTATCAAATAAAAAATCAAAATAAATGTATCAAGTCATTGTTTGACTTTTCTTTACCCAATGAATTTTATTTATTAGCTTTAACTGTTTCAACTTTCTTTTTAGCTAAGGCATTCACACGTTCCACTTGATCAAATATTAATGAGTTCCATGCTTCACACTCTTCTTTTGTTTCACATGAAAATTTATATGGAATTTGGTTTAGTTTGCAACTAACCATATTCTTTACCATTTCACAATCTTCAATAAGGTATATTCCACTTCCTTCAGTAAATAAAGCATCAATCTCTTTAGCAAATTGGAAGTCTTGTAACTGTTGATAATCACCAATTTTATTAATTTCTTCTATTGCTTCTTCCATCATTTTTTCATCTCTAACTTCTTTTCCATGATACTTCTTGATCACAGTCCCAATCAATCTGTCACTGAACAAAAAGAAATAATTCCATTGTGTTGGCTTACTAACTAAATTATTAGTTAAGTACATTGGCCCACAACATATAAATCTTCTTGATGGCAATATTCCAAAATCAGCATCAATCAAAGATAAAATAAATTCTACTTTATCGTTCTCTTCAGATTGAATTTTAAGTGAATTA
>NW_008578831.1:0-277 GCF_000257125.1 Entamoeba nuttalli P19 | reverse complement strand
AAAATGAGAATAAAGAATAGAATAAATAAAATAAGATGAATAAAAAGAATATAAAATAAACAAGAAAATAGAAATGAATGAAGAATGAAACTAACAAAAACATGAAGAAATAGGAAAGAAATATACAGAATACTGTGATTAGAATAGAAAACAAGAAGAACTAAAAGAAACATTTTTTAGAACAAATAACAAAAGAAAATAAACACATGAAGAAAACAGATACATCAAATATAATAATGACATAAATACAAAGAAATACATCAAAACACAAAATAAA
>NW_008578830.1:0-380 GCF_000257125.1 Entamoeba nuttalli P19 | reverse complement strand
AATGTTATAACTAGAATCAAATAAAAATAACCAAATAACTAACTGTATTTCATACGGATAATATTAATTGTATTAATAGAATTTATTTGTTTAAACAAATATTAAATTCCATTTTCATTTTTTAAAAGCAAAATGGTTATGAAAAATACTAGTCATTTATCAAACATGTCTTTGATTACATTTGGTTGCCAACCAAAAAATACAGATATTATTTATTCATTGTATTACAATGATTTATTGTGACAAACGTTTAAATGTTCAATGGATAATCTTTATATTACTTTTTGTATCACTTTCTTTACTTCTATTGAATGATATTCATTTAAATACATTCCATATTAATCCTTTTAATTCCTTTGAAAATAAAGTTATTTTTTTTT
>NW_008578829.1:2797-3126 GCF_000257125.1 Entamoeba nuttalli P19 | reverse complement strand
GAATTAAATAATTGAATCTATTTTTTTTTTGTTATATAAAATGTTTTATATAACGAACATATAGAAAAAAGTTGTAATGAATAGAAACCCTTGAAAAGAACTAAAATAAGATTTAGGGCTTTAGTGTAGGAGAAATGAGTGCTAAGGTAGCCACCGCCGTTCAAAGAGAAACATGCACAAAAACTGTTTGCCCATGTAAAGCAAGATGTCAAGCATTCAGAAAAGAAGTAATTCTTAGAACAATTAAAAATCATAAAGATATTGAAGCTGCCAAGAAAGCCGTTTATACTGCTAAGAAGAATGCAGAAATTAACGGTGATTTATATGCA
>NW_008578829.1:0-2609 GCF_000257125.1 Entamoeba nuttalli P19 | reverse complement strand
CAATGGAAATAGAATGCCAATTACTTCTAATTGCATGATTAAGAAAGCACTTGGAGATAAAGATGTTGTTTGTGTTGATGATCTTGTTCATGAAATTTACACAGTTGGAAAACATTTTAAAGAAGTTAACAATAAACTTGCTCCATTCAAATTAAATGGTGCTAAAATTGCTGAAAAGAATAAGAAAATCCATTTCATTCTTGGTGGTGGATTTGGAAATCGTGAATTACTCATTAATAAACTCCTCGCTAATATGATCTAAATTGACTTCTTGGTTAAATAAGTATTTATTTCTCTTTTAATTCAATTCAACAAAAATAATAAATTTTGATGTTTTATTTAATCAAATTTTGAATTATAACTCTTTTTTTATTTAAAATAATTTGGATGTTCTTTTAACCATTGTGCTAATTTACGATATCCAACTCCTCTGTGAGAACATTGATTCTTTTCTGATTCACTCATCTCTGCATATGTTTTATCATATCCTTCTGGAACAAAACAACTATCAAACCCAAATCCATTTGATCCTCTTGGTTCAACCACTTTCCCCTCAATAATAGCTTGAATCTTTACTACCTCATCATTTTCTTTACGGGTTAGTCCAATAGAAAGAATAGCTTGTGCTCTGTAGTCGTCAAATCCTTTTGCCATTTTATATAATCCAGCTGGTCCAATACTTTGTACAAAGTATTTAATATATGGTCCTGGTAATTCTCCCATACACTTTAAATTAAAACTAACATCTTCAACAATAACTGGAGTATTAGAGTGTTTAATAGCTTCTTTAGCTTTAAACTCAATAATGTTTAATGGAGTTTCTTGAATTTCCATTAAATTAATATTAACTATTCCAATTTGAAGTCCTAAATCTTTTAAAATTTCATTAATTTCTTTTGCTTTATGAGGATTACTAGTGACAACACGTACTTCCATTGATAATTATTTAAATGAAATTAAATAAATATAAAAGGGTTTTTATTATTAAGTTCATTTTGTATATTTATTTTGAAAAATGAAAATATTTCTAACAAAACATTCACAAGACAATAAGATCCAATTAAGCAGTAAGTTCACATGCTCCTCCAACAGCCTTAATCTTTTGTTGAGCTTTTTCACTGAAATATCTAGCTCTGACAATAACTGGTTGTTTTGGAAGGAATCCCTTACCAAGAACCTTGAAATAGCCATGTTTTACACAGTCAATAACTGGAACTTCTTCTCCAGTTTTAGCATTCTTGTATTGTTCTTGAACATCTTTACCAACAAGGCTCCATAATGAATCTACATTGATACTTGGACAATAGTATTTATTAGCTTTAAGATGGAATACTCTCATTCCATGTTTTCCAAAGTAGTCTGGATGGAATGTAGTGAACCATGTCTTTCTGTGGTGTTGTCCACCAGCATTTCCTCTTCCTCCTCTTTGCTTTCTATGTTTTCCAATACGACCATAACCCATTGAAACATGTCCTCTTCTTCTTCGTGTTTGTCTGAATCTAGTGGCCTATTTATGTAAATTTCTTTTCACTTTAAAAAATCTGAATGTAATCTGAACAAACCATGACTGCTTTGCAAAAGAAGTTCTTTTTTTAAAAAAACCCTTTTTTCTTTTTTAAATTTTTTAATATTTATTTTATTATATTTTATAATACAAAATATTAGAAGAATAGTTAATTTTTTTATAAAAAATAAAAGTGACATACATCACAAAATAATCAATTAATCAATCTCAACCAAAATATTTTATCTCTTTCTTTTAGCTGCTTTAAAAACACCACCAGTTGAATTGTTACAAACAGGACATTTTTTACATCCAATTGCACAATCAGAACAAATCCAATCACCACATTTCATTATCATTGGTGTTTTTTCTTCATTATATTTTTTTTGACATTTAGGACAAATAGTTTCTTTTTTCTGTTCTTTTTCTTGTTGAAGTTTAATTTCATCAGCTTCTTTTTGTTCTTTCATAAGTTCTTCAGTTTTTTTTTGAGCTTCATGTTTTCTGTTTTCTTCAAATTCACGTTCTAATGTTAAACTACTTTTTGTAAGACTTCTGTCATGAATAAATTTACAATTTTCTCCATATCCACAATACCCTGTTTCATAAAAATCTTTACATATCTCTGGTTGATAATCATATCTACAGTTCTTTTTAAAATGGGTAGTTGTATCAGTTTGTTTTGCTCTTAGTCCACTGCCTAATTGTTGAATTTGACCAGCACCTTTTGGTATAATAAGTTTCTTTTTTTCAGACATTGGAATTATTTAGTTCATTTTCAATTTTTCTTCTTTAAAGATTCTAAATGAATAAATCAAGAATTTTAAATTTAAGATGTAATGACTTAAAACACATTTTTAATTGAAACGAACTGAAATGTGTTGTTAATGTATTAATTTCTTGAACAAGAGAGTTTATTAAAGTAATGTTAAATTCTTTTATAAATGAACAGAATTTATTTTTTACATAAGAAATAAAAAATAAAGAAATAAAGGAATTTAAAACAATTTAATATTAAAAATATTAAATAATTTAAAAGAAAATCTAACCGAGTTAATAGAGATAATGAAGAAAGAAAAGAAATATTCATGAAAATTTTAATAAA
>NW_008578828.1:0-1407 GCF_000257125.1 Entamoeba nuttalli P19 | reverse complement strand
CCAATATGAGGTTGATGACCTTAAAATGAAAGAAAAAAAAACATCACAATTTCGATCTGAAATACTTTGTAATCCAACACAGTCTCATCAAAGACATATCATGTCTTCACAATCTTCAAACAATACACTCACATCTACATTATGTAATCCAACACAGTCTTATGAGCAATATAAATCGAATGGTCATCAAGCTGATTTGATTGACAAAAAAAGTCAAATAACTGAAACTCCAAAGCAAGCTGAAAATTACCTCACAAAACAAAAAGTAATTCCCACTACTTATTCATCAGGAAAAACAACTCGAAAAGCTTCCATTTATAACATAAACACAGAACAGACTACAGTTGCTACAAAAACACAAGTAATAAGTTCAAATAGTAGTTGGGTAAGTCAAACATTATATAGCTCTTCTTTAGATTCGTTTAACCTTAAAAGCACAAGTCAATCAACCCAAATCAACTCATCAACTTTACAAAAATACCAAGAGTTGAATAGAAAAACAAAAAATAACTATGACAATCAAATCTCTAATGAAATAACTCCACACACCAACAGTTATAGTAACCCTCCAACTAATAATACATCTTGCTTCATATTATAAATTTTTAATTACAAAAATGGTGACAAAAATTTATTAATAAATACATTTTAATTACTAAATGATAATTTTTATTATTATACGTAGTAAATAAAATAAAATAAAGAATATTTTCTAATGCAAAAATATACAATAAATGTGTAGTAATGACTATTGAGAAAGATTTGAGAAAGATATTATGTCTTGTAAAGAAAATGAAACAAAATATGGAAATCTAAAGTCATACAGTAAAAAATGAATGTCAATAATAATAAATTGTATAGCAATAATAATAATGATAAATGAAATACAAAGGAAAAATTGATTAGAAGACAAAGACGCAAAGAAAAACAAATAAGAAACAAGATAGATACAATAATAATAATAAAGACAACACAAATAACAAATATAAATGGTTAACAATAAATGAGATACAAAGAAGAATAAGACGAATAAGAAGTGAATGGAATAAAGGAGAATAATCAGAAATATACAAGAAGTAAGAAGGTAAAAGAAAAAAATCATATAATAATCAACAAGAAGTATATCCAATCAAACAAAAAGATAATTAAAAAAACTAAAGAAGAAATTAAAGAAAAAAACAAAAGATTGTGAAGAAAAGACATTAAAATAATTGAAGCAGAAATTAAAAATAAAACCAAATAAAGGAAATGAATGAAATATGTAAAATTGCAAGAATAATAAATATCAAAGAAGTACAATGAAAATATAAGAAGAAATAAAAAAAAATAAAGAAGAAATAAAAAAATAAAGAAGAAATAGAATATTAATTGAATTGATGTATTGTTTTGTAATTAATTTGTTAAATA
>NW_008578827.1:0-709 GCF_000257125.1 Entamoeba nuttalli P19 | reverse complement strand
GGAAATACAATACCAATAGAAGTTAATTCAGTTGGAGAATATTGTTTTTACTGGTGTGATGATATTCAAGAAATTGAAATACCAACAAATGTTAGTAAAATAGGAGATGGGTGTTTTAGAGGGTGTTCATCATTAACATCAATTGAAATACTAACAAATATTAGTAAAATAGGAAATGAATGTTTTGAATATTGTATATCATTAGAATCAATTAATATAGAAGATATAAAATATATAAGTGAAGAAAGAATATTTATGAATGAATCAGTGTTAATTAGTATTAAAATACCAGAAAATTTAAAAATGATAAGTGGGAAGAATATTGAAAAGAAAGATATTAATGAATTTATTATTCCATCATCAATCATTAAAATAGAAAATGGATGTTTTAAATCATGTTCATCATTAACATCAATTGAAATACCATCAAGTGTAACTGAAATAGGAAAATATTGTTTTTCTGGATGTTCATCATTAACAATGATTGATATACCATCAAGTGTAAGGAAAATAGGAGAAGGATGTTTTGAATATTGTACATCATTATCATCAATTAATATACCAACATCAATTACATCAATTGGAATTGGATGTTTTTATCATGTGGATGTGAAGAAGAATTAAAGAAGAATAAACCAATACCAAAATATTGCTTTACAAAATATTAAAGAAGAAATGCAGAAAGAAGATAATTGAATTGTTAAATAAT
>NW_008578826.1:18516-21009 GCF_000257125.1 Entamoeba nuttalli P19 | reverse complement strand
GCATAGTTCAAGCACACCAGTTCACAGTTCAAGTGTTCCAGTACATAGTTCTAGTCATCCAGTGCATAGTTCTAGTACACCTAAACATGGCTCAAGTTCTGTCCCTAAGTTTGATTCGTCTGAACCAAAGAAATGCCCACCTGAAAAGAAGGATGTTTTTGAAAAGTACAAAGAAAAATGTGGTACTCAAAAGAAAGATGTTTTCGCACAATATCGTGAAAAATGTGTTAAAAAGCGTGATGAATTTGGTGTGTTGAGAAATAAATGTGATTTACCTAAAAAAGAAGCTCCTGAAATTAAGATTTGGAAGAAAGAGCGTTGCCCAAGAAATTCTGATGAATTAGCTAATGCATCACCAGAAACTAAGCTACGATGTAAAAACATCAAATTTTAAAAGGTAACTATGTTGTTCGATTCCAAAATGTTTTTGAATTTATAAAAAATTGGTTTAGTTTTTATTATTTAAGAAAACGTCAATTAAGATGCAATAAATGATAAAGTCGTTGAAGTTTTTGCTTCTTATATTCTTTTTTTGCTCTTTTTGTCAAATCCATGAGTTTAGCAATTGTTTGGTCTAGTTGAGATTGATTAAAATTGAAATAAGGGTCTTTTGTTTTATTTAAACATTTTTTTATTTGTTTTAAACAATTTAATTTATATTTATATGATTCATAAATAAGTTCAGACTGTATTACATCTAATTTTCTTTTAACTTTTGGTTCAAATAATAATTCAAGTTGATAATTTTGATGAAGATTGTAGTTTGAAGGGAGTATTGGTGTTGTTGGTGTGTTTAATCTCAAAAATTGAGTTAAACTAATTGGGGTGATTGTTTCTTGTTCTTGAGATAAATTTATTGTTGATGTCTCACTAATTTCTTTTTTGATTAATGGTTGTGTAGTGATAGGGATTTGTTCAATTAATTCAGGGATAAAATGTCTACCTTCTAGCAAAGAGTTTTCGCTATAATATGTAGGACCATTCATAGTCAGTTTATTTGTTTTTCATAAAAGGGTCATTCATATACTACTTTCTTTTCATCTAAAAAAAGTTAATAATCTTAAATAAGTAAAAAGAAAGAATGGAAAGAACGATACTTAAATACCTTCAACAACCATCAAATGAAGGAAAAATAATTGGGTTGTTTGTATTAACAAAAAGGTATGAATTTATTATGAAGAAGAATAAAGATAAAACATTATTGTCTTTTAGTAGTGAATTTATTCAGTATTATAAAGCAATTGGTCCGACATTTTTCTGTAACTATATTGAACTTCTTGAAACCCAAAATGAGAATGAACCAACTTCAGAAATGTTAATAACATTATTACAACTGTTTATTCATTCAGATGAAGTAATTAATCATTCAATGAGTTATCCAATTACATTGTCCTTAGTTTCACGACTTTTTAATGAACCTTCATTACAACAATCATTACCAACAGTCTTAGTAATTCTTGGTGCATTATTTTATAATCCACAAATCAAAAAATCTCAAAAAATTAAAGAAATTCTTCCCAATATCTATTCAAAATTAGTTTTATGTGATGCTATTCATTGGTTCAGTCAAATTGTTACCATTCCAGAATACTGTACTAAATTTGCTCAATGTATTTCTAAAACCCCACAAATTGTTGTTCTCAAATTAATTCCTTGGATCAAATTATCGTCCATTAATTTAACAACAAAACAATGGCTTCTTTCTTTTTGTTGCAAGTTATTACCAAATAAATTAAGTGAAAATGATACAATTCAAATTACTAGTGTTGTATCACAATGTATTGATTCATCAAAAGATATTCTTTCTATTAGACCATTAGAATCTATTAAAGTTCTTATTTCCCGACTTAGTATAGAAGTTAGATCAAATCTTTCACTAAATTCAAAAAGGCTATATGAAACTAGTCAAATTATCGAATCTCTTATTATTATTTTGAATAATTTCATTCGATTTAATGAAGGTGATGAAATTGAGAATAATATTATTATACACTCAAGAGTAGAAATAGACCAACTTGCTAATATTTATTATCCAATGCTTCCAGTGCTTTATGATTTACAAACTGATGTTATTAGTTGGTTGCAAGAATGTATTTTAGAAGAGTCAACTATTAATGAAGTTATTTTAAATGAATCAAAGAGACAATTCCTTGTTCATCTATTTCAATTAGTTCTAACGGGTGCAGTATTAGTTCTTGATCTAAAGAAGAAAAATGAATTTGAAATAATTTTACCTCTATTAGAAGTTTTTAAAAAAAAGGATGATGATTTTAAAGTGTTATGGAATGCATGGGAAGCATTTAACGATGTAATTATTGAAAATAATTAAATTAATTATCAATTTCATGTTCATTTAATACATCATGGTCATCATTATAATCTAAATGAACAAATGCACGATCAACGTTGGGATGTTTTTCTAATTTTGTTTGTAAAGACTCACCAATATCATGAGCCTCCATCAATGTCATATTTTCTTCCAAGATGATATCT
>NW_008578826.1:7302-18506 GCF_000257125.1 Entamoeba nuttalli P19 | reverse complement strand
TGCCTTGATTCTTGGATCATGATTCCAACAAGTAACAATGATTTGAGAAATAAATTCTTGTGGTGCTGCTTTACCTGACATAATAGAAAGATATTCTAATAACGTCATAAACCAATTTAACATAATATAAAATGATAAAACAATTCCACCAACAGCATCTAACCACCAAAAATAATAATATCCAACGATTGACATACACATACCAAATGTATTAGTTAAAATATCATTTCTATGATCATCAGCTAATGCCCCTGCAGCAGGATTATTTACTGTTCTACAATATAAGTATAAACAACATTTGAGGAAGATAGTTGCACCAATTACACATATAGGAAACATAGACATTTCAAAGTCTGAACTTCCAGACAATAAAGTTTGACCTGCATTTGTTAATAATTGAATTGTTGCTGTAAACATAGCTGTAGCAAAAACAATAATACCTAAAGGTTCCATTCTCTTTTTACCAATTGGATATTTAATTGGATTAGGTTTTTTCATAAGTAATGCAGTAATAAACATAACAGCTCCAGAAACAATATCAAGGCATGAATCTAAAGCACTTGCAATAACAGTTAATGATCCTGAAACTATAGCAGCAACAATTTTGACTATACATAAACACAAATTAACAATGAAACTTCCATAAATTGCTATTTTTGTTCTCCAGTCAGTAATATCATCTTTATCATCAACTGGTACTTCAAAGAGAGAATCAACAAATTTATTTTGTTTTTCATAAAATTTCTTTAATTTCTTATTTTGTTTAGTCATTGGTCTTGAAAATTTATCTTTTTCTATTTTCCAACTATCATCTATAGGATAATACTCATTTGTCTTAGATGGCTGCATCTCAATTTCTTTGTCACGAATAATTTCTAAGTCTTCACTATTCTCTCGTTGCATCATTCAACTCCAAAATGTTAGTTCGTTTCATTTGAGTATTAATTCCACCTTTTGTTTTATATAACAGATTTAACGAAATTATTGAAAAACCTAACACAACAATTTGTTATGAGAAAAATCAGAAAATAGCCATTTTTCTCTATAAAACAACTTGTTGCATGAATGTCAATTCCTTGAATGAACTTAAAGAACTAAATTCTCAACTTTTTTATTAAGAATGTCTGACCCACAACCATCTCCTTTGTTCTTTCAAAATTTTCTCAAAAAAGTACTTGAGTTGTTAACTAAGTCAACTGTTTCGTTACAAATTAACATTGAGGATTACTACCATTATTTATCTACACAAATTCCAATTCTTCGTTGGGTTGAATTAGAATATTGTATTAAATATCCTTTGAAAATTCTTCAAATAGATCAACAACATATGCCATTGTTTCAATTTCCCAGAATGGGTGAATGTAAAGCGTATATCTCTTTTATTGATAAATTGCCAGAGTCACAAAGGACTTTATTAATAAAAAAGATATCTCAATTACCGATGTCAATTCATGTCCCTGCGTTAGTGGTTGTTGGAAATGAAGTAATTCCTGATTCAATCTCTTGGAAAACACTTTGTGAAACAATTTCGGTTTATGAACTTCCAACACAAAATTGTAAAACAATCATATCTCATCTTCGCAAGTTCATCGAAGGAAATATACCACCCATTACTGGTCCAGTGACATTAACACAGGCATTAATTCAACAAGGTGTTGAACCGAAAAGTGCTATTTGGGAGCTTTTTAAACAAAATTCGACTAAAGCCCAAATTTCTTTAGAAAAAAGTATCAAATTTCCTGAATGTAAAAATCCTTCCGAGCAACAAGATAGGTCTGAAACTGTTGAAAGATCTGTAGAAACACCAAATAGGTTTGACAATGGGTTTACTGCACAAAGACCTGACTTTCCTACAAAAGAAAAAACACAAAGAGAGTCACAAAGAGAAATAAGAGATGTAATTCGAGAAGCAATTAACTCAAGAGAAGTACAAAAAGAATCAATACCACAAGAAAGGTTAACTGTTAGAGAACCATTCCAACAAAGAAATTTAGTTGATATTCAAAAACAATCAGTTCAACAACATAGACCTGAAGTATTTACTGAATATCAAACAAATGGACATAGGAGAGATTCTATACCATATAATAATTCTTACACAAATGAACCTCTTCCTTTTCTCAGAAGAGATAGTTTTGGTCAATATCCAACCCAAAGAACTTTTAGAAGCTCAAGTGGTTATACTCAGAATAAACCAGTAGATGTTAATACTTCTATGGAACACTTTGACCCATTACTTAATGTAAAGAAAAGAGATCTTCAAGCCAATGAAACTGGGCAACTAACACCATTGGATTATGATAATGTTATTGATGTGTTAAATGAACAACCAAAACTGAATTTACTATTTGACTGATGTATAGAAGTGGTTCTTTACTATTTTTATTTTATACAATACTTTCATTTATTATTTTCTTTTCAGTTAATATGTTATAATTCATTGTATAAAATTATCAATGAAATTTCAGTTTTTAGATAGATTCTAAAAATAAAAAATTCAATTAATTCTATTAAACAATACAAATTTCTATTAAATACTCATTCTAATGTTTTATACCATAGCACTTATTCTATTCTTTCATTCATATTTTTTTTGTTCATTAAGAAAGAAATAAAAGATAATAAAATATTTTTATTGTTATATAAATAATGATTTTATCTTGATTCATTAAATAATATTCCAATAAAATATTTTAAGAATTTATTTCCATTATTGTTATTCAAATAAGGTTCGTTATTAATAATATCAGAATACATAACTAGAAAAATCTGATGCATTTGATTCTTGCAAAAGTATATTAAAATAATAATAGATTCATTAAGTACTTTCTTATTCTATACAACCATCAGAAGACTCATTAAATATTAAAACTAAAATGATAATTGAATTATAAAAACAATTCTGTCAAGAAAGAGTATTCATTTCTCACTATAAAAAATAATTAGGTGGTTATAAAAATAATTAAACAAAAAGTTTATTGTAAATATTAAAATAGAATGTATATTGTTTTTTTTATTGAGATGAAAATGATTATATTTCATTTGAAATACATCAACTATTTATTAGACAGTTTATGAACAGAGTGATATACTTTCTATTACTTCATAGTATCTAACGCAGTCAGTAATATTACAATTCCTTTTTATAATAGTTTGTCTAGGAATTTTCATGAAGAAGATGAGTGTATTTATTTTAATAACATAATGACTTAATATTGGTATTGGGTTATAACTAAGTGGCAAATGAATAAACTTTTCGTTTCAAACTATAGAAAATAATTTCAAACATTTTTAAAATATTTTAATGTTGATTTGTTTTAACTAATTAACTTTTTCTCTTGCATTACTGCATGTTTATTTATTCAAAGTTATAAATTAAAACATGTATTTAGTTATAAGTTGATATTGTTAATTATGCACTTCATTCAATTTATCCATTTCTTAAATTAGCTAACAACCAGTCTTTGCTTTTTTTCAATATTATCGTTAATGTAGTATTTAATACATTTTCTTAAATAGTACCATTAGTGCTTTACAGTCGCTTGTTTATTTTTATCATTTTCTTAAAATTTATTTATCTCTATAAAATTGAATAGCGTTTTTAATATATTTAATGATTTACATAATATATTTAATGATTTACATCTTTATGGGTTATAATATTTTAAATTTGCCTATTATTTTTATTTCATCGTCTTTAGAGCTTTCTTCCTTCTGTAATTCACCGAATTAAAAACTTTATGATTATTCTATAATTGTTTTTTTTTTACTTTTTAGTTGTTTATTGGTTTATTTGCACCCTCCAAACTAGAGCATTATTTTTACTATTTACCTTCTTATTCTTCTTCTTTTAGAATATGTAATAGCAATTTTTAATTTCATTGAATTATCTAGATGGACTTAAACAGTTACCAAACACATTTTTTTTAGTATGTTCATGATAAAACATCTTTCAAAATACAAAACAACCACAGTAGACAAATGTTAATTTATATTATAATTATAATTAAATAATATTATATTTTTTTGTACCTCTTATATAGAATCTTCTACTTTTAATGTTTGAAGCACCCAAATTGTCAAACAATATTTATAGAAACCTAGTCATTCAGCAATAGAAAGAATTTATACAAAAGAATAAAAAAAGATTTCGAGAAGAGTCGAAGTAGACAAACAAATCTGTCATTTTTTAAAATAGATAAGACAAAAATGACTTGAGAAAACCAATTAAAAAAAAGTATCTTCTATACATTAAATTTTGAAATAAAAATATAAATATATTCTGAGATTAGCATTCTGAGATATTTTAATGACCACACACACTTCAACTGAATCCTGCTTGATAATACAATCAAAAGAGAGGATTATTACTGTTGAAGATTGGAATGGATTGAGAAGTTGTACTTACTATTTTTGGTCTTCTGTTAAAGATACTTTCTTTTTTGTAAAAAGATTAGTACTATCCTTCAAACACCCTTTGCAAGCATTGAAAACTCTCTTTACTAGTCCAATTATTTGTTGTTTTATATTTATGATTATTTGTGGATTACTTAATGGCTTATCAATTTCTTTTGCACAAGAATTTCAAAGACAATGGTACAGATCACATCCAACAGTTCATTTTAAAGAATTTGTTTTGGATGATCTTCTTTTTTTTGTCTTTTCCTTTAGAGATTTGATTGGATTTGCAGATAAATATCTTGGTTTTCTTGTTGTAGTAATGGTATTTAGATTCCTTTTATGTAAAGGAAGATTAATAGTATTAAGACGGTTTGTTACCTTGATGGGAGTAATGTTCTTAATGAGAATAATTTGTGTTTATATGACACTATTAAATGATCCTTCTATCAATTATTCAACAGCAACAGGTAATCCATTAGTTGAAAGTTTTCTTATTTCAGGAGGTATTCATGTATCAACAGTAGATAAAATGTTTTCAGGACATACTGGTTCAATAACATTAACTGGAATGTTTCTAATTTATTATCATGATCAATATCCTATTTTTCATTCTAAAAGACTTCATTACTCATTATCTTTAACATTCAAAATTATTGTTCTTTTATATGTTGCATGTGGTTTATGTTTATTTACTATAGTACGTATTCATTATACTTCAGATGTATTTGTAGGACTTATTTTAGCTTCAACAATTTTTTGTCTCTATCATTCTTATATTCCACTTGCACAAACAAAAAATAATATTTTTAATTGTATTCTTTGTTGGATTGAGCAAGATGCCGATGATATTCCAAAAATTCAATTTATTAAACAAGAACCAATTCAAAATAATACAACATTATTAGAGTCAATTGAATTAGAATAAAAAAAAATACTTAAAGAATTAATTCCTTATTTTTATGGTTCTGTTTTGTTCATACAAAAATTTGATTCAAAACGGAGTTAAAAAAAGAAATCAAATTATACAAGACGATTATTAATTCTAGTGGGTTTGAATTAAATTTCCAAATGGAATATATTTTGTAATTTCATCTGTAAAGGCTTCTAATACTTTACTTTTTAGTCCAAAAAACTCCATTAATGAAATAATACCATTTAAAATAGAAGTTGCCATTAAAATTTCAAGGTCTTTCATTTTATTCTTTAATTCTATTTGAATTGAATTATAATTTAAAACCATTTGATTAGGTTCTTCATAAATTTCCTTTTTACTTTCTTTTAATCTTCTTTCTAATATAAGTTTCCATACTTCAATTTTTATTGGAATTTTACGTAATTTAGTAATAAGTTTTTGTCCAGAAGCAATTGCTATTTTATCACTTATGTCAATAACCCATGCTAATGTCTCATCATCATTTTCCTTTAAACAAACATCACTTAATTCAATAATAATTTTACTAAGTGTTTCAAATCTGGCTTGTTCTATTAACCATGTTTGATGAGCAAGTTGTTCGAGTGAATAACAGATAGAAATTCTTCCTCTTTGTGATTTAATTGTATCATTGAATTTTGTTGAAGACATTGTATTAGGTTTATAAATCCATTCAACTTCATTAATAGTATTATTATTTGGTATTTTTCTTTTATTCTCTAGTGTTGGAGGAATATTTAAATAACATTTTACTTTGTCAATATTTACTGTCTTAAATGCTGAAGCAATCCAATCAATACTTTGAGAAATACCTTTTTTTCCTATATGAATTGAATAAGATAAAGAATCAATTTTTGAACATATCTCATCAAATGAATATCCTTCATAAATGCTAATCCATTCATTAAACTCTCCATTATTTTTATATAAATATTGACAAAACATTGGCGTTTTACTAAGAGTTAATCCAAATTCAAACCAATCTTCAGGTAGTGATAATAACCATGAATATTTATCAAAAAAAACTTTGGGACAATCAGATATCCAACTGTATGCTAAACACGATTTTGCGTTAATCAATAACTGTGCCATAAACCATCTAAAAGCTATAAAATAACGAGAATCTTTTTTTACCCTTAAATGACCTATGTTAGAAAGAAGGGATGAAGTAACAGATGGAGGTATATTGATGAAAGGACCATAAATAATTCCTTTATCTAAGTCAACAGATATAACTCCTGGACGAATGATAGATTCAGTTGATACTACTCCAATAAAATAAGAAGATAATGTAGTTATTTCATCTAATGTGCAAGGAGCTTTACAAAATGAAGTATATTCAAATGGAACAATAAAGTCTAATAGTTGTAGTAATGCAAAAACGACTGTTGTAGTACATTTAGATGTTAAAATAATTCTTTTATTTATTAACAAAGCTAAAAAAAGTCCAATAAGTTGAGTTGGACCAAGAGAATTAAGTAAAATTGAAGGAATATGTAAAGATGTGTAAGAAGGTAATGATTGGTTATGAATGAAATAATAACAAAGATGATAATATGGTTGATTCATAGTAATTTGAAGAGTTGTATCCATTTGATTATAAATAATATGATATTGATTTCCATCAAATATAGGACAAATACAATTTGATTTAATAACTTTAATAGTCGTATTTGGTATTATTCCTTTTCTCCATTTAAGAATTCCATTTTTAAATAATGACAATGATTGAATCTTTGTTGTATTTGTAATATAAACAGATGAATAAATTAATGTTTCACCAACAATGCTTTGTGTTTGAATTGGGTATTTTTTTGTTAAAGAGTGATGTGGAATTAGCTTAATATAAGTATTTCCTACACACTCATCATGAGTAGTACAAAATGATATAGTAAATCCATTTGGTACTTCATTAAAAGGACTATATAAAATAAGTATAATATTATTTTTTAATATTTTAATTAATATTTAAATTGAATCAAACATTTCATATAAAAATGCGTTATACCAATAATTTTCCATTGGAATAATAACTTTAAATACTTTTGTATTAATTCTAACAAGTGCATAATAATCTTCTTTTCTTTTATCAATAATACAATTATAAATTTGAAACTGAATAACACATTTTTCTTGTTTGTGACATAATTCCATTGTTTCTTCCTTCTTAAAAACTTTAGTTCTTTTAAATTTTAATAATCTTATGTTTTTTTAATTACTTTTATTATCTTTTAACTTTCTTTGCAAATCATTCAAAAAACAAAATTATTACTTGAAAATAACAAATTTATTTAAAATTAAATAGTCTAACACCATAACACTGAAGACATTGTTGATTTGACTTCTTTTACCCATATTGGTAAAGACCATTGATATAATTCATCAAAGTCTGTTTGTAACTGATTTGTTGATATGTCATCAAATAATTTAGTGTTTAATAATTGTGCTTCAGATAATGAACAGTCAGAAAGAATTGGTAATACTTTTTCAGAATGATTAATCAATATTTTTAATTTAGACTCTTGAAGATATTCTCTATAACTATCTTCATCCCATATTTTAAATGCATCTGGTAAGTCTAATGAAGAAATTGGTCGTTGAAGAATTTGTTTAAGAGAATCTAACGAATTTACTAAAGAATAAAGGAGATTAGTATTTCTGTTATGTAATAAACGATGAATAATTCTTCCTAACAACTGGAATAAATTAAAATTATTTGATGTGAGTTGGTGTGGAGATGAATATAAAATAAATGTTGAAATTAATGCATTTGATGCTGATGGAGATAAATCTGTTGCAAAAAGAGATGTATTATAAAGAACTGCTGATACTGATGAAAGAAGAGCTGGTGGATAATCTGGATATAAATAAGGTAATAATAAATCAAAAATATTTGGTTGTGGAAATGATGTTTGTGATGTCTGTAATAATCCTTGCATAACAACCATTAAACTATTCTGATCTGTTGTTGTTAATAATGATAAATGGTTTAATAATAACGTTTGGTCACATTCTTTGAATGATAAATAAGTAATAAATAATGGTAAAGATATATTCTTCAATGGTCTGGATAACAGTGCAGCAAAAGCATCTTGTGTTGATAATGAAAGAAATGATGTCTTAATTTGATTCTTAATACTATCAGAATATAAAAGTAATGTCAGTAATAATGAATATTCATCAGAATAATCAAATGAACATTTCATCACTTTCATTAAATATTGTGAAGAGAGAGATAATGAAAGTTGTGGTTGTTTATATAAAGGTTTAGATAAACAAAGAAATAACAATGGATTATAATCTGGATATGAACTAATTACATATAATGTAAATGATTCAAGAATATTATTTGATAAAGATGGTAATACTAGTGGAAGTAATTTCATGATTAAAATGATATGATTTGAACTTTCATACCAGTCTCTTTTTTTAAAAGATGTTATAGCATCACTAATAAATTGGATACACTTGTTCCGTATTGACTCATGACTAATAAAATTTTGATATAATTCTATTTGTTCTTGTTCTTCACATCTAATAGTAATCGATTCAATGGAATCAAATATTTCTTTGCTTTTACTCTGGTCATATTCTTCAATAATTTGATTGATGTTTTTAGATATTCCACTTCCCATACAAAACTTTCTCACAATCTTGAGATTTTTTCATGAAATTTTAAATATTGATTTTTTTCTAGAGAAAAAATATCACCTATTATTGTTTTATACAACGAAAATAAACAAAATTTTATATTTTTGTTATAAAACACAAAATTCTATTTAAACAATATAAACACTTTGAATCAATGAAATGAAAATTATTATCCTTTTTTTAATGGAAATATTTTTTTTATTCAAAACAATTGAATTACAAGAAAATAAATAAATAAATAGGGAGGATTTAATAGGTATTGAAGAAATAAATTAATCTATACGATCATTAGTGAAATTTTCATACTTAAAAACGAAAAGAATATTCAAAAAAGATTTTTCAACTTTTAATAGAGATTTATAATAACATTAATTAAAAAAGTAATAATAAAAAAATAAAAGATATTATTATGAAGTTAATTATCTATTAACACAAAAAATAAAATTGTTATTTATCTAATTTTACTTTCGTTTTTATTAAAAAGTAATAATAACTCAAAAACTATAATACGAACAAGATTAATTCATTTCAGATGAAATAATAATCAAAGAAGTAAGAATAATGGAAATGAACGGGAAAAAGTAGGATTATTAGTTAAAAATAAAAGAAAACCTACAAATTTAAAAATATTAAAAAAATATAAAAATAATAACATTATTTCATGCACCCCATTGTTATATTATTCTTGATTAGTATTTGTCTTGCAGAGTGTGACAGTAATCAATATCTCAATAACAGAGGAGATTGCTTAGAATGTGATGGAGTATATCCTGGATGTAATAGTTGTGACTCTACTAAATGTACTTCTTGTAAACCAGGATATAAACAAATTCCATCACAAGACGCAGCAGTTAGTTGTGAATGTTTGTTAAAGTTAATGAAAAATATTATTATTTTAGTTTAATATTAAATTTCAATAGATTTAGATGGGTTTACTTCAGAAGACAAAACAAGTTGTAGTACTGGATTTATCAAAAATTCAAGTTCAAGCTCATGTGAATGTTTGTTTTAATTTAATTAAAACATGAGAAATAAAATAATCAAATAGATTGTTTAAATTGTGTTACTGGTAGTTGTGATTCACAAAATAAATGTACAAAATGTTTACCTGATTATTTCTTAAAAGAAGGATATTGTTATACTTGTTATAAATGTAAATCAGGAAAGTGTGCTTCTATTACAGGATGTACAGAATGCGAAACAGGATATTATTCCAAAGATGGATTTTGTAATTGTTTGTTTTATTTATTCCCTCTTTGTTAATATTTTATATTCAAATTATTAGCTTGTGGAGCTTGTAAGTCTGATAAATGTGGTGATTCTGGTTGTACAGAATGTGAAGATGGATATTATTTAAAGGATGGATATTGTACTAGATGTGAGAATTGTGAAGGTGCATGTTCAAATAGTGAAGGATGTGCTATGTGTGAATTCCATTATTATGAAGATGAAGGAATGTGTTTGAGATGTAGTCTTTCATGTAAAGAGGGATGTGATAAAACAGGATGTATTGATTCGAATTCTGCATCTCTTTCTTTTATTTCATTGGCTTTGATTATCGTTTTTATCTCCTTCTTTTAAATGAAATTTGAATAACAAAACTATTCTTTGATTTTAATAATAATAGAAAAAAAACAAAAAAAATTAATAACAATAATAAATAAATCAATAAACTAATCATGATTCAAATCACATATTTGATTTTGCATACGTTGTGTTCTTTTTAAAATTAATTCTTCTACTTTTGCATCAGAAACACCAATATCTAATTCAGAATGATTTCCTGATTCATCATCTGCTTTAAGAAGAAGTCTAGTAATTTGTTCAAAGGTAATTCTTTGTTCAGGCTCTTGTTTCCATGAGTCACTAATTACTTCTTTTAATATTTGAGGCATAGTATCACCTAAAGGTAATCGTTTTCCACTTTCTACATAATTTTTAATTTCAAATATTGATTTAAATTCTTTATAAGGTTCATCTTGGTAAAAAACTTCCCATGCAGATATACCAAAAGAATATACATCACTTGCAAAAGAATATCTATCAAAATAAGTTTCAGGAGCAGCATAAATTGGAGTACCAAGTCCTTTGTCTTCATTATTACTTTTTTTCTTTACTACTCTTGAAGTACCAAAATCAGTAATTTTTACACAACAAGCAGAGTCTGCATATAATGAATTAACTAATAAATTGTCAGGTTTTAAGTCTAAATGAAGGATAT
>NW_008578826.1:0-7292 GCF_000257125.1 Entamoeba nuttalli P19 | reverse complement strand
TCCATTCCTCTTGCAGTATCAAATAACATTTTTATCTTTAATTTATATGATAACTTTATAAAATCTTCTTTTTCTGTTCTTAAATATTCACCTAATGATCCTAAAACAAAGTATTGAATGACCATTGTTACTTGAGGTAAATATGTAACTGATCCCATATAATTTGCAATAAATGGATTTCTTAATTTACTCATCATTTCACACTCTGCTATTACTTCTTGTTTTAATTCATCCATTTCTTCTTCTGTTAAATTTTGCCATTTAAATACTTTCACTGCAACTGGAACACTACGATAACTTCCTATATACACTTGACCCATAGCTCCTTCAGCAATAGGTTTTTCAGACATATTTAATTCATCCATATCAATATGAGTAGATGATGCAGCATCTGTAATAATAGTAAGATTATAATGATAATGTTTAGCAACACTTTTACAAAGTTTTTCCATTTGTCTTTGGTTATCTTGAGTCCAATCATTAAATGTTTTATCTTTTAATAATTCTGCGATAGTTTCAAGTGTAGATTTTGATTTACTAAACCAAACAGTATATGGAATTTTCATATCTCTAATTTTTGTAGTACAATGAAGTGTCATATAACTTGTAATAATTTTTGATGGAGAATGTGGTCTTATAAATAATACTTGAGGTTCAAAATGAAAAACAAATTTAGGATTATTTGGTGTATGGAAGATAATCATCATATGTTTATTTTTAGAATAATTTTTCACTTCAATTCTTTCAAATCTTGTATCTTCTATATCTGTTGTTCCATTTTCATTACCATAATCTAACTCAGATGGAAATACTTTATATCTATTAATTTTTAAAGGTTCTCTATTTAATGATCCATTAATATAATAATGATATGTTGGTTGTTGTTGTTTAAATACTTCAATATCAGCTCTTTCATACCTTAACAAAACGAAAAATAAAAATATGAATAATCCCATAATAAATAACAATCCTACTGAACTTCCTACTATTATTCCAATAATAGCTCCAGTAGAAATTCGTTTTGACATACATGATCCTGGATTATCTGGATCAGGAATATATCCATTAACACAATCACAAAATGAATCACAATTAACCCCACCATCACATTGTTCTTTTTTTATTGTTCCATCACTAAATGTTATAGTATCAATTATTCCATTACCACATTTTTCATATTTACATTTTTTATTTTCTGTTCTAAAAAATCCATTCTCTGTATCACATCTACATGTTTCCGTACAACCATCACTTCCTTGTAAACATTCATCTTTTGGTCCTAATTTCCCAGTAAGACAACTTGAATAAACACATAGACTATTACGTAGAATATAGTTAGAATCATCACATTGACAATATGAATCACATCCATATGTTCCATATTTACATAAACCATTATGATTTTCTATTTGCCATTGATTATCATAATAACATAATTTATGACAATCATCACCTCCAAACCCTGGATTGCAACGACATCTTCCTTCTTCAGTAACACAAATACCTTGACCTAATTTATGATTACAATCATGTGGACAAATAGCTCTAAAAACTACATCAATATCACTTCCTTTATCTTCAGTTAATACAGTAAAAAGTCTGTCAGTTGGTTGAGATATCTCATCTCCACGAATTCTAACTTTAAACCCATTATTTCTATTTAATGAATGACCAAAAGGTTTACCAATATAAAGTACTTTACAAGTATTATTTTCGGTATATTCTTGAAGATAATTAACTTTATCTGCAGCAGTACTATCAAGTAAAATAGAATAATCACCTTTAAAATTCATTCTAAACAATAAAAATTTCATTAATCTACATTGAGCACAATATGAATAATCATGAATTCCTCTTGCTTTTACAGGAAAATGAACAAATTCTTCTTTAGTTAAATCTGCAGCTAAAGAATCAGCAAGTTCTTGAGTAAAAATATAATATGGATCAAAATATTTTCCATCCATTTGAGAAACTGTTAAAGACATTTCAGCATTTCCAGAACCTTCAATAGATGCAAAAAGATAAATAAATTCATCACTTTTTTTAGAATGTGGTTTATAAGCAGGTACCATCATAGTAAAATTATATTCATCTTTATTCATTTGATTATGAGCATAACAATGAGGATTTTGATCAAAAGAATTTGAATTTGTCATATCAAGAGAAAATATAACAGGTGCTTTATTTACTTTTTCAATTTCAGCAACAAATACAGCATTAGTAACTTGATTTAAATTAATTTTAAACCATTTTCCAAATCTATATTTTTGTTTATATTGACAAAAACTATAATCTACACTTGAATCATTATCTAATGTAAAGACTATTCTTTCATTTAATTTTATCTCTTGAATATCTGATGGTAACCATTCTGTTTTTTGTATAACATTTGTTGTTTTTAAACATTTATCATTGCTTGGAATATATGCTTCTGTAACTTTTTTATATGGATTTACCCATTGACAATGGGTACATGAATTATCTTGTTCATATCCAGGTAGGCAATGACTTGCACATGTATAATTAGTTAAACATGAAGGACATCCAGGAGAACATTGGAGTGCATTTCCAATTACAATGAATTGTATTATAATACTAATCATCCTGAAATAAAAATAAATTGATCAATTAATTTAAGATACCTTTTGATGAAAATTTTGGTACTTCTTTTTTTTTCTTTTGGTAAACTATCTCCTAGGGTAGTTCAACTCGTGTTTTTCTCTTTCTCCTTGATGTTTGATTTAAGTTCTTAATAAATTATTTTTATAAACAATTCCTATTAATAACCTATTTTCATTTTTATATTCTATTCGTTGGTTTATTAAAAGATTAATCCTTTTTTTGAAAGCTTTTCGTTTCAATTATGTCTTTTTTCGTTAAACTGGAATGTAATTCATTACATATTTGTTCTTGTGTGGTTTCGGTGGAGTTCATCACCATATTTTTGTTTTATTGAATGAGTAATGTTTGTACAAATTCGTATAGTATTGAATTTTTGTTGAAAAATTCTATCTACGTTTTTTATTATATTTGATGTCGTTTTTTTGTATTTTATTTATAAAAATTAGAAATGCGTTAAAAAGGAAATAAATGCAATAAACCCTTTTTTTTAAAATAACTTATCAAAATATTATTTCAAAACTTATAGAAGTTTATAGAAAGATAAATATGAGACTAAAGATATTTCTCCTTATACATGTAAATACCTCACATGTAGTTTTTTTTAAATGAATATACTATCATTTGAATTATTATTAAGTCTTTAATCCAAAAAATGGTGCAATGTTCTATTTATATTAAACAGTGGCATGTATGAGTGAGTATTACTGAAACATGTGTATTATTATTATTTTAAAAATTAACTTATTATTCTTCGATGACGTTAATTAGGTTTTTTTAATAGTTTTGTTTTGTTCTTTGTTGTTATACTTTTAACGTTTGAATAATATTAAAAATATCAAAAAACTGAGTGGAACAATATACCTTCTTTGAACAAAAAAAGTATTGAGTTAATTGATGAAACCTCTCATTACATCGTTCATGAGGTTAATTAGGATATTTTGTTTTCAAGTACATTTAGAATGAATTACAGATAAAAATAAGAATTAGAAATTAGTAATGAAAAATTAATAATTTGATATGAATGAATATTCAAACATAATTAACGTGGCAGTTAAAAGAATGAAGTTTACTTTTTTATTTATGTTAAACATAACAAAAAGATTGAAAATAAACTCATCAAAAATAAATAAAAAGAATAAACCTTTTTGAAGTGGTGAACGATAAAGATTATTATTAAACCACCCACCAATCAATTTATTTAATTATATTAATTTAAAGTAATGTTTTGTATAAATTCATTCTATCTTATTAAACAATTAATTATATTATTATTATCTCGTTTTTTTTTTATTAATTTACAATTATCTATTCAATTTGTTTTATAGATCCAATTTATAGTTTTAATTCTGTTAGATTACCTAAAACAAATATTTTTATTATAAATAATGTTATAACAATAATAATAACAAAAAAAAAAGAAAAATAGTATAAATAACAAAAAGAGTATTTTTGTTAAAGAATGAATTGTTATAAAAATTTTATTACAGAAAGTTGATAAAACTTTATTTTATGTTCAAATATAAAAAAGTTCAAAAAATGAACTTAATAAAATAAAAGTTAAACCACCATAAAATATTTTTCTTCTGTATTAGAAACGAGTTTCATTCCATTATTTCTAAATAAATAAATAAATGATTTAAGTTACAACACAAAATGTAGATATTTAAACTATCTTTTTAAAGATTTTTTTGATTCGTTACTTCTGTTTTATGCTTACCCAAAACCCATATTTATATGAATTTAATACTAAAAATCCATACACAAAACCACTTATCCCAATTGATAAATTTGAAACTATTCATACTAAAATTCAACAACATGCTGTTGCTTATCTTTGTCGTATTGAACCATCAAATAGTGCTTTATACCAATCACTTGCTGAAGAATTTAAAGAAGAGCTTAATTATGAACCATATAAAGAATCAGAAAGAGAATTTTTTGCTGGTTGTTTTGATCCAGAATCAAATATGTTTAAATCAATGTTTAGTTTTTGTGTTGTTCAAATGGCTTGTTACTTAAGATTCCTTAAAGAAAGAAAGATGTATAAAAAAGAGTTAGATCAAATTGAAATCAAAAATCCGATGTATATTATTTCTATGCCAAGAAGTGGATCTACTTTCACTCATTTTTGTTTGGTATCTGATCCACATGCTTCATCAATTCAAATGTATGAACATTTTTGTCCTGGAAGTAAAACAATGTCAGAAGAAGGAAGACTTAAAATTGCTACAACTGTTGTTGATAGTATTAACACCAATAATGATCAATTTAAATCTATTCATGCATTAAATCCACGTAATCCAGAAGAAGAATACTTTTTCCAAACAGTTCAAAATGAATGTTTTGCTCATATTGGAGGATTACCTCGATTGGAACAATACCGATGTAATGCTTTTACTAGAAATTTTGATTATGTGTATGAAGGAATTATTGATGAAATGAAAATGCATTTAATGGAATTTCCATTAAAAGATAAAGACTTTATTTGTATGAAATGTGCAACTCATTTTATAACTCCAATTCCTTTCTTTAAAATTATGGCTAAAGATGAATATAATCCAAGAATTGTTTGGATTCATAGAGATCCAGTTAAACAATTATATAGTGCTATTACTGCTTATTTAAATGCTATGGGAAGGTTAAAAGATGATTTAGGTATTAATGATTATGAATTTATTAATAATAATGTTATTTATCTTCATCAATTATATCTTAAAAACACTCTTACAGTAAGAGAATCATGGATTAAAGAAAATCCAGAACGTAAAAAATTCATTTGTGATATTTCATTCAAAGAAATGATTCAAAACCCAATTGAAACCACTAAGAAAATATATGAATATTTTGGTATTGAATATTCTAAAGAATTTGATGAAGCTTTAAAAGATATGTTAGAAAATGGACAACCACAAAAAGAATTTGGTAGAAAAGAAGCAGAAACATCAAAAATAACTTTTAACCCAGAAGAAATACGTAAAAGTTATGATTGGTATTTTAATTCTGAATATGGAAAATACCTTTAATTAATTTTATTTTTCTTTATACTTATTTTATTTGTTTAAAAAATGATTGTTATTGAAATAATTTCATTATAAAGAAATAAAACAAATTTAATTTTGAACTAAGTCTAAACCATTATCTCCAAAATTTTTTACTGATGGTGTACGAACAAGAAATTGTCCACATTTTCTCATTCGAGGAGGTTCTCTTTTTTTAAATTGTGTTGCATTTTGAATAAATGGAGTTTTTCTTCTTGGTGGTGGAATAGATGGTAAAGGAGGTTCTATTTTCTTTATTTTGTCATAACAATCAATACAAACTTTAGACTCTTGTAATTGTTTTGGAAGAACTATTCTATAACTAAGACATTTATCACAAAAAACTTTGCCACAATAATTACAATGATGTTTTCTTGTTGTTAAATTAAAATGTACTTTACATTTCATACATTCACTTACTTCTTCTTCATTCATCATAATAACTGTTGTATCTTCTTCATTCCCTTCATCATCAACGTCAATAAATTCAGTTTTTTGTTCTCCAGTAAGAGCAAAACATAATTGATTTAGCCATTCTTTTTTAATTTGTAAAGACTCAGCACTAAGATTAAATGCTTTTTCCTTTCCAATTAATTGAATAACATTAGTTTTTTTATCAGTATCTTTAATTGATTTAAATGCAATAAGTTTAATTGTATTATGATAAGATAATTGTGATCCAACCACAGGAGATCCATAAATAAGTACTTGGTCAGAAAATAAGAAACATACTCTCTTTTTTATCCCTTTTCTACAATATTTATTTAATGTTCCTTCCAATAACAGAAGATGAGGTTGATCTAAAATATAACTTGAAACATTTATTGGTAATGATGAAAACCTCATGACTATTTTTTGAAGACGTTGTCTATTTTGTTCATCAGCCATTGTAAGGTTTATTTCATTTGCTAATTGTTGAAAAATATTTAAAGCAATTTCTGCATTTAAATAATCAGGATGTTCTTTTGGTGTGCATTTCATATACTCCTTCATTAAAAGAACATATCTTGGAATTCTTTGTACTGGAGTAATTAATAATCCTTCTAAACCCAATGAACATTTATCATTTGGATTTGACATTTCTTGAAATTTCTTTTTATTTAATAACTTGCCATATCTTTCTATCGCCCTATCATAATTTCTAATATATTCATTATAACAATCAAATAGTGTTTTTCGAAATAATAAAACATCACAAATAATATCATGTTGTTCAAAATTAGCTGCTCTCTTTTGAAGGTCATAACATAATAACATCGAGTTCATTGCAACTGTTTCAATATTACAAAATAATTGTTCAAAATCATTTTTATCTAAGATATTTGATTTCTGTATCGGTTGAAAATATACGTTAATAGCTAATTGTAACATATCTGAATATGTTTTCTCTGTAGTAGCTAATTCATTAACTACTTTTTTCCTTTGTTCCATTACTTTTTTATTTTCTTTTTTAAGTTCTTTTTTTTTCTACCTTTTTTCTTCTTTTTCTATTACAACCTCCTTCATCCATTTATTTGTATGTCATTTCTATATTACTTCATATTCTTATTTCTTATAAAATTTCTTGATAACAACTCTTCTAATATCCAATATCTCATTCCATTATAATATTTAAGTTATACAAAGAAAAAT